>NW_019174323.1:903269-1070044 GCF_002260705.1 Seriola dumerili
GTACAGTCCTGAGTCCTCAGTCCTCAGTCTGGACACATGAAGTCTGATTCGTCCTTCTCTGAGGACGTCTTTGTCACACTGGACTCGTCCTGAAAACTGTTCATCCTGAGACTCTGGGGACTCAACACCCTCATGTAGATGATACAGGACTGAGGCTCTGAGATCAGTAAACAGCTGACAGAAGATAATAAGGAAGTCAGATGGAGTGTGAGGTTTGGTTGTGAAGCTCCACTCCAGTGTGATGTTGTGGTTCTCCTCTGCCTGATAGGAGCTCTGTGTCACATTCACTACAAATGTTCCTGTTGAGGAGACAGAGAGGGAAAGTGAGGAGCAGACTAACTGAGGACTTGTATCAGTTTCTAGATAATAAAGTGAAGGAGTAAACTAACCACAGACACAGGAGGTCAGTGTGAGGAGCAGCAGGATGCAGCAGATCATCTTCTCCCTGTGAGAGGAGACAGAGCTGAAGAGTCACAAACACATTTCCTGTTCAAAGATGGAATTTAGAGCTTCACTGACTTCAGAAGTCACAATGTGTCAGTTTGACTCAAACAGTGTGTGAGGACAGTTCAGAGGGACGATGAGATCGATGTGATGTATTTGATGAACATGTCAGCAGCATTTTAATGCTAACACTAACTGTTTACTGTCTGGTAGTCTCATCTACAACTCTTTCATCACCTGCTGTTTCATATACATCTTCACTTTCAGAATAAACAGCAGATAAAACTGAGTAAGAACAGCAGGAGAAAGACAGACACACACACACACACACACACACACACACAGACACAGACACACACACACACACACTCAGGACCAAGATTATTTATAGATCAAAAATACTCAATACCTCAGATAACCATAGCCAGTTCAGCTCAGTGGTTGACACTACTGACTTTGGCACAGGAGATCGAGGGTTCGATTCCTGGTCAGGGAATATGTGTGGACCCTTGTGGCTATATCAACCCTTAAGCAAGGTTGGTGCTACTTGGTGCTACTGTCCTTCCTCAGGACGAGTGAGATCAGATGTTGCTCTGAGTTGCTCTGATGAGATCTGATCTGAAACCCAACATCCAGGCTGACAGAGAAACAGCTCCTAGACCACAACATGCTACGGCAAGGGGGAGCCAGGACGACAGGTCAGAGAGGGATATCATCATCTCCTCTCAACAATATACAGTCACAGTCAGAGAGGGATATCATCATCTCCTCTCAACAATACTCCTCTCACAAACCTACCTCTCTGGAGTTCGAGTTCGAGCCTCGAGCCTCGAAACTGTGCTCTCTGCTCTCTGCTCCTCGGACTTCTGCGATCTGCGATCTGACTTCTTCTGACTTGAGGCAGTGGTTGTGCTCTCTCTCTGCTCTCTGACTTGACTTCCGCTTCTTCTGACTGTTGACTTGTGGTTTACAACACTTCAGGAAGTGTTTTTGAGGTTTGTATTCGGTGTTCTTCTGACTTGAGGCAGTGGTTGTGCTCTCTCTCTGCTCTCTGACTTGACTTCCGCTTCTTCTGACTGTTGACTTGTGGTTTACAACACTTCAGGAAGTGTTTTTGAGGTTTGTATTCGGTGACTTCCGCACATCAACCACATGTTTTTGAGGTTTGTATTCGGTGACTTCCGCACATCAAATAAAAACGTTTTATACGTGGTTTTTGGGATGTCATATATACATTGTTTTCTCAGTGAAATGAAGGGTTTGTGTTCTCAGAATTCTTTAAACTTTGTGGGTACTCCAACACTCATGTGTATTCTGTGGGTCTGTCAGTCTCAGTAACATGTAGTCATTAAAGCACATTGGCTTTGCACTTCTCGTATCCCTGCGGACAAAAAGAACAGAACAAAAAGCATTACATCTCGTTAGAAGTAATTCTCGAAGCTGTGTCTCTGCTCTCTGCTCCTCGGACTTCAACAAGAATAAACTTTATTAACACTGTTGCTTCACAGGAGCATAAATAAAGAGGAAATAGACATTAACACAGGTCCAACAATAATAATTCAAAAGATGTATAAATTTCATAAACACACAAACGAATAGTAAAATAAATGACCTGAGAAGAGAGAAGCTGAAGGTCACAATAACCTGAGTCAGTGTAAATCAGTCCTCAGCAGTGATGAAGCTGAGCTCCAAAACAGGAAAGTGTCTGATGGTCTAAATGAGCACAAAGAGCTCTCTCTAGTGACCGTCCTCATTAACAACAGTGTTAACTCAAAGCTTTTCTCTGGAGATTAAATCCAATGAAAAAGTGACAATAACAGGCAGCAAATAACAACAGTGCTATAGTTGAAGGCGAATAGTTGAAGGGGAAGTGAAAAAAAGAAGGAGAATTGTGCAGAAATGTGAAGGTCAGGGGGCAGAATGCGGAAATGTGAAGGTCTGAAATAATGAATAATAATAATGCGGTCAAACATAATGCGGTCAAACATAATGCGGTCAAACACCGACTACACACACAGTCACTGAATTATTTGGAGTGTTCACCAAATAGGTTCCTATTAATTTATTCCTATTATATTATTTCTGTTTCTGATTTCTAAGTATGTTTCTGATTGCTTCCGTTTGGTCTGTATTATTTTGAGTGTTCACCGGAAGTGATAGTATGGCGTCTCCCAATTGACGCAAGTTTGACAAAAGATGTGCTGCAGTTCCTCCTGTAGCCACGGGAGCGCAGCGGACACTCGTTATCTTACATACATTACGTTTAGTCTCGATTTGATTTGAATACACTCGGCTTTATACTTCACGCTCAAAACAGATGTTCGTTAACAGTTTAACAGTTTTTTATTAACAGTAGAAGTATTTAATGTGCTAATAAAAGTCAATCAGCCTTCTTTTAATATGCTCTGTGTGTCGTTATTCCAGTTTTTGACCCTGCCCAGATTCCGTCCGTCTTGATGTGGGTGTGGACACTTGCACAGATGACTACACAAATAATGGAGGGGAAGCTACACTAGTTTGCCTCTTACAAGTTAGAAAAATAGTTGAAAATCGCGTCGTAGATTCAGGTTTCCTCCCTGGTTACAGGTTGTAGCTGGGATGCTGTGTCAGGATGGGAAACCTGTTTGGAAAAAAGAAACAGAGCCGAGTGACAGAACAAGACAAAGCGGTTTTGGTAAGTGCCACAGCTAGCTAACATTAGCAACACCGATCCCTCTGTCCTGTAACATGAGCAAGTCACGCCAAACTACTCTGACAAATGGAGTGTTTTAATAAACTTGTGCACCAATAATCGTACATGCCCGGTTTAAACGACATCATTTTATCAGTTCAGCTCTTTTCAGGAGCTTTTCTTCAATTCGGCATCAATATCTCTGAGAAGTAACAAGTTTAAGGTTTTGTTGTTTTGATTAATTTGATCCAACATGAGCCGGAGCCAACAGTATAAATCGTTGTGAAATTTAACAGCTATAATCAAAGTGGTGCTCAGCTGTTGCTGCCGATAATAAAACCGAGGAGGCGAACGTAGGTCTGGCCCTTTTCATATACAGTCTATGGTCTGGCCTCGCTGTTTTAGTAATATATCGTCGGACAGGTGTTTTACCTGGGCGTAAATATTTGACAGATATTATTTAGAGTGTAGTTTGACAGGCTGCTCTGCTGGTACACTGTAATGACACAGACAGCTACAGTATGTAAACCTAGTTAGGTCGTTGTAGAGCACAAAAAGAAGCTGCTGTATTTTATGAATTAGTTTGAAGCAGGTGTGTACTCACACAGTGTCTCCGTTTCCTCATTGCAGCAACTGAAACAGCAAAGAGATAAGCTGAGGCAGTATCAGAAGAGGATCAACCTGCAGCTGGAGAAGGAGAGACTTTTGGCCAAACAGCTGCTAAAAAATGGCAAAAAAGAGTGAGTACAGAAACTATAGGGTGATCCAGTGAAAGCGGGGAAAACAGAGGAATACTTCACTAATAAATAATGATGTTGTTAAAGTTTAGAAATCATTTCACCTGACCTGTTGTGTCTTTTCAGCCAGATGTATTGTCAACATTGATTGGGGAAAAATAATGTTGTGGAAACTGAACACCTTATACCAACTAGAAACTTTTATAAACCTCCAGGGGCCAAGGCCACATACACAAGATGATCTGAGGCACCGTTTCCCTTTCTCTTTCTTTTCTCTAGCAGAGAAAGAAAATAAAAATGAACTGACTGGGGTTTTTAAATGTAAATTTCAAACAAAATATATCTTTGTTACTTGGCTTTCAGTGGGAGGTCTTACAAATTAATTTGGTATTAACTAAATCACTTATTGTAATGTACCATTCCTAGTCTCAGCTTCATTGTGGATGAGTTCCTCATTTATTGAGAGAGATTCTGATTTTACCATCTCCTTGGGTTCAAACAGAAAAGCACTGCTCTTGCTGAAAAAGAAGCGCTACCAGGACCAACTTCTGGACAAGACGGAGAACCAGATAAGCAACCTGGAGCGCATGGTGAGAGATCTGAGCACTGGAACATCCACGCTTTAGTGAAACCGAAAGTAACTCTCCCTCCTTTTTTTTCAGGTTCAAGACCTGGAGTTTGCCCAGATTGAAAGCAAAGTCATCAACGGGCTGAAGGCTGGAAATGAATGTCTGAAAAAGATGCACGAGGTAGGCCACGTCCAAAGTCCCAGGAATGTCTGTTAATGACTGATGTGATGTGATGTGATGTCATGTCTGACGCGTCGCACCCTCTACCTTCTGTCTCTCATCAGGTGATGTCTGTTGAAGAAGTAGAGCGGATTATGGATGAAACCCAAGATGCCATCGAGTACCAAAGGGTAAGTCCGCCATCGATGACCGATTTACAGGACAGTTCATTTCTTTACCCTCAGTTTATTCAGAAGATATTCAGATATAGAGAAACGGATAATAATATAATAAGGAGTCTGTTAGAGAATAAATGATAATGCTCAGTCCTCTGTAAATTAAATGTCAGCTCTGTATTTGCTTTTTTAATCATTTTCATGCTGCAAATTGTCTCTGAAATGACGGAGTCTTTGGGATGTGACACGCAGTTACTCAGCAGAGGAGGTGAAGTCTGTTCTTTCTGTTGTGAACTTTTGTCTTTTCTGCAGCAAATAGACGAGATGCTGGCCGGCTCTTTATCACAAGAGGATGAAGACGCTGTTCTGGCTGAGCTGGAGGCCATTACTCAGGTCAGTCTAATCACTGTAACTCTGTGTGTGTGTGTGTCTGTGTCTGTGTCTGTGTCTGTGTCTGTGTCTGTGTCTGTGTCTGTGTCTGTGTGTGTGTGTGTTTACACTGGAGTATTTGAGGTTTGACTCTAAACTTCAGATTAATGAAAGCACAAATGTGTTTGAAAGTGAAGCTAACAAGACGTCAGAGACTCAGATGATCCAGCAGTCTCCCCCTCACTGTCTTCACGCGTCTCACCTGTCTGATGCTCTGTCTCTCAGGGAGACGTCCAGCTTCCTGAGGTTCCCTCGGACGAGCTGCCGGAGGTCCCAGAGGCCACAGAGGAGGAACCAGGTTTGTTCTCTCACACACAGTTTCCCTCTCACTTTGGTTTTGGCGAGACGCCAAGCAGTCTCTCCGTGTCGTCCAGATCTTATTCCAGCTTTATAATCTGTGATCTCACTGCGCTGCTGTCATCGTACCAACTACCTGCCTTTGAGCATTTTCATTTTTAATGATCCTGGTTGTCACCTGATGTTTTAGCAGCTGACATGAAGAGACATTTGAAATAAATGATGTATTTCGTGATTATTCATGGTTGAAAAGAAAATTGTCCCTCTAGAATCAAAAACCCTGTTCCTTATCGGGACGCTCAGATCGAACAGTTCAATATCCGCCCCAATACTGACCTTTTATTAAGACGAGTATCAGCTCGCTCTCATCCCACACAGCGCTGTGGAGGAAGTGTGCATGTGTAATGTTAGTTTTTCTCAGGTCAGTTTTGGTGTGTGAGGAAAGATGGAGCCACACAGCTGTGAGTCTGTTAGATGAACAGCTGCAGGAGGATGTCATTAAGAGTCTGCTCTGATCACTGTTTATCACAGCAGCTCGCTGCTTTTTGCCCGAGCTCTGTTTTCTACATAACTCCGGTAATCCTTCAGCACAAGCCCGTGTGTGTGTGTGACATGATAAGAGGGGATGAAGGTGATGGAGTGTATGATATAGAAAAACTTCACTTCACAGTTCCAGCCTCACGTTAACGTGCAGAAGAATGAGTTTGGGTGTTGTAAGGTCGCTGTAAGGAGCTGGTTCTCGGTTCTCCACGCTGCCACCTGTTGTAAGCCGGACTCTGTTGTTTTTGTTTCAGAGAGGGAACGTCCTAGAAAGAAAGCGCAGCGCGAGCTGCTCGCCGCATAGGACAGTGACTGACCTCCCTCAGCCCACCTTCTCGCCGCCGGTCGCTCCTTCTCTACAACACTCACCTACATAAAACCGACAAACCACACAAACATTTTGCTGGAGAACTCTCTGCTTCCGAGGTCTGTGATGAAGTGACGGCAGATACCGAGCTTCCTCCGTCTCGTCCTGGTCGCTGTTTGTCCTGGTGTGCTGCGGGCTGACACGTGAAGACAGTCAGGACTGGAGCAGCCTGGAGAACTGCTGAGCTGAACCATGAAGACCTGTGAGATTAGATAACTGTGCCTAACCTTTGTTTGATTATTGCTCTTTCTCTGTATTTACCACCTAATCATTTTACATACATTGACTTCACTTTAATGCATGTATGTGCTACTCATTGTGATTCATCAGATGGTCTCTCTGGGCTGGGTTTGCATACTTATACTCTATAAACGGTCAGTTCACCCAAATGACAAAAAGTTTGTTTTGAAAATTTTTTAAATTACATTTTAAAAATCTTTCCAGCGACGTCTCTTTCCAGAAACAATTTCCCTGTTAATCTAAATAATCCACAAACCGTGCACGCGTCAACATTTTTCATTGGGACTACTTTTTACTGAAGAAATCCTCTGAGAACATTGTAAGACCTTTAAAATCTGACTGAATTGAAGAAGCTTTTCCGTCTGCTGCGTCCAACAACATCTGCTCTGTAAATAACTCCTCCATAAAATCATAAACCTAAAGAGAGAAATGTATCTTTTTTTTGGAGAGGCGGACAGATCTTGGGTTTATGTTTTTCTTGTCATTTGGGTGAACTGACCCTTTTAAAAGCTGGAAGGATGAAAACATAATGTGCTCTGTGAGGTCTGGCGTTATGTTCCCACAGCACAGCCCTCGTCCGCCTGAGCGGCCCAGCTGGAGAGCTCTGCCCTCGCACGAGTTATGTGACCCGCCCTCAAAGTTTTTCTAAAGCGCTGAAATATTTGCATAAGCATCTGTTTCACAGAATATTCTCCGAGTCTGACCCCTTTTCAAGCAGCTTAACTAATCTAATTTTGTGCTCCCCTTGTGGATTAGCTGAGTGTCAATGGAGAAAGGGCTAATCATATCGTCTGTGGGCTTACCTCTGCAGCCCAGACAACAGTTGTTAATCTCTTCAAGGTAATAATTTGACATAACCTGGATCTTTACCCACAGAGTATTATCAGCGCAGGGGCCTGTAATTATTTTACTGTGCATATCACGCTCAGATTCGCTTGTATAGATCCGTGTTATGCTGCAGCAGGAAAGATGGCCTACATTCAGAAGCCTAAGCTTGTGTATCTTTGAAGATCCATCGAACTAATCTGTGAATCAGTTAATCTCGCAGAGAGAAAACACTGATGACTAATACTGTCAGGCTGCAGACGTCACTGCATCAGAACCGCATCGAGCTCCTCGTCTTAAAAAAATTGCTTTGGGAATTGTTCTTCTTCTCTGCTCATCCTTTTTACAATAAACAGTTTTTTTTATTGTCATACCCTCCATTGTCTCACTGCAGGTCACAATCCAAAAGGTTATTGTTGCAGGATTGAACACAAGGTGGCAGCAGACGACAAATTGTCTCTTGAAGAATCTGTTGTGGGTGCAGACACTCTACGGCCAAAAGTATATGGACACACCTTTCCACATCAGTTTGTTCTGGGGCTGTTTTTTTCATGTTTGAAGGGAAATATACAGTATCTGCTGCAGCATGCAATGATATTTTGAACGATGGCGTTCCTGTGGCAGGGGGTTTCTTATTTCAACATGGCCCTGTGAACAGGATCTGGTCCTCTGCACAGGGTCGTGTTGAATGGCTTTCCCCCTGATTGGCCCTGCACAAAGCCCTGACTACAACCCCATCCAGCACCTTTGGGATAAACTGGAACACAGACTGTGGGTCAGGCCTCATCACCCAACATCATTGTTGGACTTCACTAATGCTCTTGTGTCTGAATGGGAGCAAATCCCTGCAGCCTGGTTCAACGTCTGGTTCAAAGACTGAAACCAGAAAAGTGGAGGCAACAGATCGTCACACGTGGGTGAAACCGGGGGTCCAAATACTTTTGGTCATTTATTTTTAGTCAAATATGAAAACAGAAGGTTGAGTTTGGAAAAGCAGTTTTCCCTCTTCACTATTGTTATAAGGGCGATCAAAGAATGAAAGCTTATGCATCTCTTTCTACAGGACAAAAACAGCAGCTGGACCTTTGCAGAATAGAAGGAAGACATTGTGTGTTTTACATCTGTAGCCTTGAAGTATTTTCATCAAAGCGCGTGTTTGACGTTCCATCGCTCAGGCCTTTTGTGAGACTGAAAAGAAGCCTGAATCGTCTTTGTGGAGTTGGAAGAAATCCACTTCACGGGGCCGATCTCTCTTTTTTTTTTTTTTTTTTTGAATGGACCGGCTCCATTCCGCAGCTAGACTGTGCACTACAGGCACGTTGGTGGCGTGTGGGAGTGGGCGCCGCGCAGAGAGGAGCCTGCGTGTCAGAGCGCCGCGCTGATGAATCACGGACGTGGATCTGAAGCGGAGAGAAAAAGCCTTAGAGGACGACAGTGAGTAGGATGCACATGAAGGTGGTGGTGGTGGTGGTGGGGGGTGGGGGGATCAAATGCTGCTGAATGGTTGCTTAAGGTACGTAGGTGTGCGTGTGTTTGTGTGTGTCCTTCCCACCTCAGTCTTGCCTACCTCGCTTACACCTCCACTGTGAACTGAATATACACACAGGCACAACTTATTTAAGTCTTCGGGGGCAGGTCCAGTTCGACTTTCACGCCGTTTTAAGACACGTTCACACGCCAAGGCTGAGGTCTCGCGGTGTGTTCAAGTCTGAAGGATAAATCCAAATCAAGAGACAGAGACCCCTGTCCCTGAAGTCACTTGATATTGTAATGGTTTTGCTTTGAGGTGTCAAGTCAGAGGGACCCTGGTAGTCTAGGGGTTAAGGTACTGGATCTTGCGATGTCCCGGTTTGAGTCCAACTGGGGACCCTTGTTACATTCCAATCCCCATCTCTTCCTCATTTCCTGTCATGTCTCTATTGTTGGCTTTCTAATAAAGACTTAAAATGCCCCAAAAATAATAATAATGATAAAAAAGATCAGATCAAGTCTTTAGGGATTCAGATTCAAGTAATCTAAAGGAATAGTTGCACGTTTTAGTAAATACACTTCATTTTCTTGTTGAGAATGAGATGGGAATTGAAACCATTCTAATGTGTGTACAACAAATATGAAGCTACAGCCAGCAGCGCGTTAATTTGGATTATCATAGAGACTGGAAACGGGAAAACAACCAGCCTGGTTCTCCTGGAAGTCTCTATATAAGCCGACAAATAATCTGTCACATAACAGTCTACAAATGAAGTCTGCTGGAAGGCAAGCTGGAAGTAGTGAGAACACTCATATTGAGTTCAATCATATATCGAGCTTTTAAATTCTTTCAAGTCTCGTCAAAACAATTCTCAAGTCCTGGTCCGGGTCGAGTCATTCAAGTCTCCAAGTGCTCGCTATCTATGTGTGTCATGTCTTAAGTCAAGCCTTTAGAGAGTCACGTCTGAAGGAAGATTGAGTCTCAATTCTTAGTTTTTTTTTTTTACTCAAGTCCGGCTTCTTTCCGAGTCTCCAGTCTCCGGCTTTGAGTGCGGGCGAGATGAAGATTAGTTTGTCATGAAAACGTTGATTTCAGTTTCAATTTTGAGGCAAGTCTCAAGTCATTTGAGAGAAGTTCAAGCTTCAAGTTCCTTGGGTGCAAGTTCAAGTCAAGTCACAAGTCTCCAGATTGCCAGTCAGTTGAAAGTCTTTCAGGTCTCTGATGGCTGACCATAAAGTGACAGGACTTGATCATTTCCCTTTTAAACCTGTGTTAACTGTATTTATTAAATAACAGACCAAATCCTTTTAATAGACAAACATAAGAATTATATAAAGGAGGTGTGTAGCTGTTGCTGGATTTTACCAGGTCAAAACATGAGACTTGAGTCTGAAGTCTACAGACCTGCTTATTAAGCATACCCTGATTAACAACCATCATCTCAATTCTTTTGTGTATAATTATTCCTGAAGCTGGAGTGGCAGTCAGCAAACATAAAGGAAACCTACATTCAATAAGTGTGTTGATTAAATACTCACAGAGAAGTAAATCGACTGGGCTTCCTGACACTGGGAATGTTGCTGCTCTGCCAAAGAACAAACATGGCTGATTGATTTTCAGCGGTTTGGACTCAGGGTCTGCTTTAATCAGATGCGACAATCAAAACAAAATCAGTCTGTTCTGGTAGCGAGCTGAGGTTCCACTTTATTATCATGGCGACCAGCAGCCCTAAAATATCCCATCTATTTTATCTCCCTAAAAGAAAAATGTGCTGCAGAATAGAAAAGGCGTGACTGTCCTCTCTCGCACTGCTCCTCTGTCATCTCTCTGCTTTATCTACTTTCTCATGAATCCCCATTCAAAGGCCTTCACATCGTGATGTGCTGAGATGTGTGGGATTCCCCAACCCACCATGCAAGACTTTGAAATCCAAGAAAATGTGGCTCCATCCCACTCATACCAGCCAGAGCCCACTCAGCCGAAAACAGAGGAGCCACACAAAAATAGAGCAGGGTAAACAAATAAATGAACAACACATAAACTCTTATCTTTGGTTTTAATACATAATGCATTATCAAATAAAATGCCTATAGGTTAATATCTCAGCTACAGGTTTTGTATTAAAAATATAAATATTATACAGCCTAGCGCTACTGTCACATACCACAGACACACTGCTCTAGAAATGCCATATTAATATAACAGAAATATTACAGTGACTTGATGTTTGGTTAAATAGAATTATATTGCATAAAATGGGCAGAGACTGCTCCAGTTTCTGTATGGAGTCAGGTCTTCTGAATGGTTGTAGCAGAGGCGGCGGCGTGGGCAGCGTGTGACACAGCGGAGGAGGCGGGGTTTGTTTAAATGCTATGCTGCGTTCACGGACTCACTGTAACGCACATCTTCCGTTATTTTTGGTTTGGTTTAGTTAGGGTTAAATGATAATCATAATAATCGGCAGAAAGAACAGTGGTAGAAGACAATGCTTACTTTGTATTTTAATGAAATTATATTAGAAAATATATTAGTGATCGTTGATAATAGAAGTAAAACTGAGTCTGATCCGCCTGACTCCAAGCCTGTCATCTTCTCAAGTTTCCCACCTTATGGAAATGCTCACTGTCTGACTCACTATTTATTTATTTATTTATTCATTTATGACATGTAGATGCCTACCTGATGAAGGCTGTTGTACCAAAATGTTGTAAATACTATGTGCAGGAGGTGTATTTTTCAAACATAGCCTGTAAAGTTTTGTCCAATTAAAAATTCTATTAATCATCTAAAGTCAGTAGAATGTATTATAATAATCAATGCTCACTCAAGGGAAGAACTCATCAGTTAAACCAGCTGCTGAGGTGCTGGGTTGGAAAGAACACCTGCAGACTCTTGGCTCTCTATGACCAAAGATGGATTATCAACCAAGACAAGCAAGCATCTGCCACAGGGCCCCAGAGATCCAAGTCCTCCCCAAGCCCCATTCTTTTTGTACTTCTGGTGAGATTAAATGTTTGTGTGGGAATATGCGCCACTGAAGCAGAATATCCACTGACACGATGGGGAACTTAAATTGGGTCCTGCTGTATCAGGCTCTGTCTTGAAGAAGGCCCCTTTGTCAAATTCCACTTTCAAAGCCTTCATTATTATAACATATTATATTATCTTACATATTTTATTATTATTGGAATAAAGTATGTTGCAAATTGCTAAATCAAAATGTGTTCGAATAACACAGCATACCAGGGTCCAGGTGGTATCCTAACATAAATCCTAATCCCCCCCCCCCGACATATTTGTGGGGGGGGTGGCGGGTTAATAGGGGCCCAGCAATTCGTTTTTGGCCCGGGTCCCTTCAGGAGGTTAATCTGGCCATGTTAGCGGCAAATAATTGAACTTTGGCCTACATGAAGAATGCTGTATCAGTGCTCTGGTGAAGACAGACTAAACATTGCTTTGTTCATTGTACAAAGGTTTTAATAGGCTATTTCTAACAGAACTCGGTCTATCCTTTCGCCAGGATGTGAAGTTGCAGCTCAGGTCGTAACTGCCCCATTTCCCACCGTCCTTGAATGCAGCACCGCCCCTCTTCAAGTGAGTCCGCCTCTGCGCTCCAACCGAGAGGCAGCGACTGACTGACTGGCTGCGTGGGGAGCCGGTGTGGGCGCAGCGAAGGACTTTCCTATAAAAGCAGGGAACCCACGTCCAGACGAGCTCGTCTCTCACAGTCGCCGGCAGGACACGATTCCCCGCGAACAGCTGTTTTTTTTCTTTTTAAATATCTCCCGCCACTGTTTGGAAAATCATCTCAGCCTCATCTTCAAAGGAAAAAATCTTAGTCTATGGTTCTGACTGACGCTCCAACAAGGATGTCCCGGACCGACGAGGTGCACCGTATAACGGAGAATGTGTATAAGGTAAGAAGGGTTGTTTGGTACTTTGTTTACCGCGCGACCTCCTGCCGTGGAGGGACACCTGCTGCACCGGTGGATGTCTGATTAGAGGACGGGGATAGAGGACAGACAGCGGATAACTTTGACTCAGTTGACCCCGACTGGTGTACCCTGTCACTTTGGTAACACGACCGCCTGTTCCTTTTATGATGTGAAGTGATTTGATGATGATGAAGGAATTATATTCATGTTTCCATGAGAGGCGAAGAAAAGCGCGGTGCTTCTCGTCACGATGCAGGACAACTTGGATCAGTCTGAGACATACAGACATGATGTGAAAGGCAGCTGGTTCTTTTCAACAAAGGTGAATCGATTAATGATTTCGCCTCTATAAGGTTACATATTATCAGCGCCAAAAGTGATTCCTTCAAATCTCTTTCACTTTGACAAACCATAATTCATGTTACAGCAATAAGAAATGAGGAGGTAGCACACGTAACGCAACTGTAATCGATTAATTGCCTCTGTGTGTGTGTGTGGACAAGGCAGTTCCTCGCAGCAGCAGTGGATGCACCTCCTGAAGGGTTCAGCCTCCACTCTACCCCTGGTTAAAATGCTTTATTAGCAATTATGATGAGAGCGGGTCATATAGGCTACACTTCACCTGTTGCGACCAAACCTCCAAACTGACAGTTTGCCCTCTGGGCAGTTCAGTTGAAGTTGTTCAACACACTACAGAGAAGAAGCTGTTGCTAGCAGAGGGATGTCCTGCTGGAACCTGCTTGATTTGTTCTCCCTGGACCCAACAATGTTCATTTTGGGTCTTTTCATTGTAAGCAATGACTTCATGTAAATTTCCTTTGCTGTCTCTGTTGTTGATGGATTGACATATAACTAAGATCAAAATGGCTGCATTTGTGAAAGTGAGCTGTAGCTTTTCTGTCCAGCGGGTGCAACTGCAAAAACTTTAAGATTGGCAACAGAATTGGAATACCAATCTGAGATGTTAGGGCAAGTTCAAGAGCACAGTCGCAGTTAAGTGTCTTGGGTCAGAGGAAGGTTTTCTCTAAGAAGCGGAAAAGAGAACGTAAACACTAGTTGCTTAACGTCAGAGATATTCTTGGGAAATGTGAATGGACCACCCTGCACTTGCTGAAAGCTGAGAGGCAAAAGGTGACAAACGCTCAGGTCCTCCATTGTTTCCACAACAAAGCTCCTCTTCAGCAGTGGCAGTGATGGTGGTGGTGGAGAGGTGTTACTCCTCAGTTTCACTGCACTCAGGGCAGCTCTCCAGGCGAGGTAGATTTCAGCAACGGGAGCACGACAAGGGTTTTCTTTTATGTGAAGAAACCTGTCACTGTTCCACGAGCCTCCACAAAAAAAAAAAAAACACTTAGAGACGGAGAGCGCCTAAAAGCTACTTCGTAAAGGAGAGGTGTTGGTTGGCGACACGGGGGGGGGCATGTGTGCTTACTGAGCCAAAGATGGATTTGAGGTCAGGTCGGGGAGAGTTCATGGTTCCCTGGGCGACAGAGACAAGATGGTGTAACATGACATGAGAGTTTAGGCTATCAAAGAAATGATAGGAGTCAGTTCAGATTGTGGCCAAGTGTTGACCTGAAGCTGCATGAAAAGACGCACACACACACACACACACTCTCTCTCTCTCTCTTTCTTTTTGAAAGGCGCTAATGAGGGATCAATGGCACACAAGGAGTAGGTACCTGATGTAGAGAAGCCAGAGCTGTAGAGAAAACCTCGGAGAGGAGGGGGAGGAAGATGATGAGAGGTGATAGGAAGACAGACGGCACTAATGGCCAAGGGTGCTGTTCTGTGATGGATTTGGATGCAGTTGATTGACAGGAAATTTAGTCATCATAACTGATTAATTGCTTAACATTTCTGGCCCTAGCTTCTCTGGGAACTGTATTTATATTAGAACTTTATATTTAATAGAAAAAATAAATGACTGATTAATCAGTAAAAAAAAAAAAAAAAAGAAACATGACCATTATTTGCAGATTCAATGAAAAACCCTATTTGGAGGCAAGGAGAAGAGAAGGTGCCCGTCTTGGCGAGAGAACTCTCTGCCAAAGGGTTGAGCATGAAAATGCCATCATGCAGAAATACAGCAGTGGGGTTTCTTCCTGTCCTCAGCAGGCCGCATCATTATGGAGTCAGCAGGAGTGAGGAGCAGCAGAGCACTATCGCCAGTTTGACCCACTGATCGTAGGAGACTGATGCTCGCCGGTGTGGAGATCGGTGCTGCAGCAGTGGACACCTGGGGTGTTTTTGAAGTGATCCAATGAGGGTGTTGAGCTTTGTGTGGGACTGTGTTTAGAGGAACTAACAGGTCTTTATTAATTCATTAAAAGCGTGGATGATGAAGAGGCCCAGAGGTGCCAACTCCCATTAGATAACACTCAAGACTGTTTCTCCACTGAGGAGAGAAGGTAGAGATGGCAAATGTCAGAATAAATCATGCAGCGTCAAGGTGGGGATCATGAACATCAATTGCAGAACATAACATCACAGTAAAGAGAGCGCATACCCACGCCAAGGCTGCTCGATCCATATTTGACTTTAATGCTAGAAAAATGTTTGCAAATTGGACATGAGTTTTGGACATCTATATACCTAAATTCTGTCATTAGAAAGCGGCAACCTCCGGAGCTGAAAAATGAAGCCAACACAGGAGTGCTAAAAACTGCAGTTCCTCTAATGACCACTAGAGTCTGGCTCCAACAGTGAGTCAATCCCCATAAACTCCCATGCTAAGATGCAGAAATAAACATGTTTATAGCCTGGAACAAAAAACAGATATGGTCTCTAAAGCTAATTTTCTCTCTCCAAGTGTTTATATAACTCACCTGTTTACATTTTAAGACTTAAAGTTATGGAGAATTAAGGCTGTGTTGCTTTGAGTGAAAGGTGGGCGAGCGTATGCTTGCCACAGACCAGAATGCCCCCAAGCCCCCCCCCCCCGTCTCCTCTTTCACCATTTTTAGATTAGCTGGGAGTTATAGGCTGAGTCAGACGCTGCCAGGATGGCGATGGCAGAGCAGCTCACTCTGAGCTTCAGAACTGCTCTTCAGAAAACCTGTGTGTGCCGTCAAAGAGGCTACATCTGTTATGGCCATTTTAAATTACAGCCTTGCTCTAGCGCCTCCTACAGACAAAATACCGTCACAACCACAAGACTACTCTTTCATTATTATTGCAGTTCAAGTACGCTAATCCACTCCCGGATGACTTTAGCAGCCATTTACTGAGAGGTTTTAGCCTATGGGTCTAAAAAATAGTACATTTCTTTTGTGCGCTGTGAAATATTTTATTAACCAAATCTGGTGAAGACTGGATGAAATTTGTAGGAGTTCTGTTAAACAAAAAGTCTGTTAGGCAGAAATTCTGTAGCCAATATACTGAAATATTGATCTTGAACCAAGGAATCCGAACAAGTGTTTTGTTTATGTCTCAGTCTTAATTAGTTGTGAGTCACAGGTTGTGGTTGTAAATGGCCCAAAGCTAAAACACGAGCATTTACAGAAATCCGAGATTTTACATTTTGAATAATTCTCCCCAACAGCTGGAATAGATGACTGCTGGAAGAATGTGGTTGATAACCCCTCCCTGGACAAAGGGTGATATTTCTTTCCAGCAGCTCCATATGCTGTTTGTTTTTCTTTGTTTGTTAGACTATTATCTGGCAGAATAAAATAACTCAAACTCAACAGCAGAGGACCAAAGCCTTAACCTCTCCGCCCTGCTGCTGGAACAAGAGATGCTGAATGTAATTTTTGGATGACTCACACTGGCGAATGTGAGTGTGTGTGGGCAGTGTCTCACGACTGTGTGTGTGAGTGTGTGTGTTTGTCAGCACTCATAGTGTACTGTAGAGTGGCTGGCACTCTATCTGGCTCTGTAACGATTTGCAGTTTCACATCAGAACATGCAAATTACGAAGGGAATTCACCAGTGGCTGCGGATTGAAACGTCAAGTAAAAATATCCCTCTGGATTCAGTTTGGTGAGGTTTTATAGATGCTGCACACAGATGAGTTTGTTACCCGCTGACAATGTGGGTAAACTGTTTCTCCTCAGATTGTTGTGGTTGCTGAACAAACACCATCTGTATGTTTGTTCAGGAGTGTATTCAGCCAAGCGTCATAATCCCAACAGTGCTGCAAGCTCAGTGTGTTGAATGAAGCTGGAGTGTCAGGGCGAGGCCGGCTCGAGATTGTTTGATGGTGGGAGTGGATTATAGACGGATCAGATGGTCAATTGATTGGGTTTAGAGATTTCTTTGTATTGTGTATGCATTTATCTGTCTGTACACACATTCAGCCATTTTTTGCCACTCATCTGTGTCCAAGTCTTTTCTATCCAAACACACCCTCCATTACGCGTTCCAAGGCCAAATGTAATCAGGTGTTGTTGACATTGATTAAACTATCTATTAAGGTGTATTTAAGTTTAAGATGCGATAGAAATATACAGTATAGTAGATTTTCTGGAAATTCAATGTGGGAAAAAAAATGTATAAAGATAGATGGAAATATGTTTTTGCCCTAAAGCATTGCACAAAAAAAAACACTAATCCGATCAGTACAAAAGTCCTACAAATCCAACAATGCCATAAAGCAGCATTGACCCGTCACTGATTGATTTCAACAGCACTTTTGATAAGCAATTGATTGTTTTATCATTTCTTGCTAGTTCCAGCTTTTTTAAATTAAATTCAAATCTTAGATGTTTGAACTGTTGGAAGATGTCGCTTTGGGCTCTGGAAACTTTGCTGGACATTTTTCACTGTTTTCAGACATTTGCAAAAAAAATAAAGAAACAAAAAGTTGAGGAAAAAAAAAAAAAAAAAAAAAATCAGCTGCAGCTCCAGATACAACCAATGTAAAAGTGTCCTCATTGTGCTGTTGAAAAACATAAATCCTTGTGGCATGAAATTTCTTACGAAACATTTGTGCCAGTGCACATTAGCTGCATATGAACTTAATTTTGAGGAGAGGGTTGGGAGGTAGATTCTAATGTTAGAGCTTCTCCTTCAGGCTCAGCTTGTTCTCTGGGTGGTAGTGTTTTCATGTTTCTGTAGGACGTTCAGTTCACGTCAGAAACCATCTAAATCCCTTTCCTTCATTGTTGTGTACCTTGTTATTGACAGGAGCTGTCTCCGCTGCATTATAACAGGTGAACAGTATCAGCCTCGAGATGACAGGATTTGCTGTATTAGTTTTTGCATTGCTTGACTGTCAGCAGGGAGCGTCCTCAAGTGATTGGAGCCGTAAATCCCTCCGTAAATATTGTCATATTTTCGAGTCCAACCTCCGCAATACACGAGGCTATGGGTAGTGCACATGCGAAGCCAAAACTATTTGTTCTCCAAGGAGGGATTTTTCGTCCAATGTGTGGGGGGCTGTGAGTAATGCAACTGAACACTTTATCCCCACAGTCACACAAGTACAATCTGTTCACGTTTCTGTTCCCTGTAGAGCCTTTTTCATTTCTCCAACCAGTGAACAAATTTCGGTCAACAGTAGTAGTTTTCCAGCGGTTTTCTTCTCGAGCATAAATATAGTTTTTTTTTTTTTTTACAATGACCGCCTCCAGTGTTTTCCTAAGATGCCATTGGGTTGTGAGCTTGTGTGCTGTCTTATCAGAGTTATCACCTGTTGGTTGTGTGTTCTCCAGCTCATGAGCAGACAGCTGTTGTTGGAGGCAGAGCGCTGCAGGTGAGAGGCAGGACATCTGTTGTGGGGAAGATAAAGTGCAGCAGTGGATGGGCTGGCAGAAATGTTCTTCCTCCTCTTCCCTCATTCACGCTATGAAGAGATGCTCCGGTGTCATGTTGCAAACCTCAGTGCCGATCGGGCAGATTGAGCCGCTCTGTTGCCTTTTTTTGTGCGTGTTTGAGGTCATTTGAGGTGAAACCAAGCCTCTAGGCTCTGTGCTCATGTGGAAAGAAATATATTGAAATCCAAATGCGCCGCTAAGGCAGGATTTCTCCAGTGTGATTGTTTCAAACCAGTGATTTTTCCCTCTCTGATTAGTCACACTGCTTTCACCTCTATTGTCTCTGTTCTGAGCTACATGGTTGGCTTTGTGCTTCTGTCCCCTGCCGAATACTGTGCCTCCTCAAGCTCCAGGCTTTGCTTTGTGCCTTGTTACTGATCTTTGGGCGGCAGCAGTGTTTGTGAGCGTCACTGTGACGCTGTCTGACAGTGATGTGGGGTATATGGTTATGTAATGTAAAGAGGGGAAGAGTGCAGGCAGGTTCCGAGTGGTAGAGTGTTGCAGTCATGCACTTTAATCTGCATTGAACATTATTCTTTATATCAGTGTTGAATTAAATCTGGTGTGGTGTGTTGATCCCTCTGAAAATGCTCTGCTCAGCGTTTAGTCTCTTTTAGCTCACTGTTTTAGTTTTACAGCTGCACATAGAAGCTGGTAGAGTGTAATGGCTCTGATTAATCTAATAGACAACTGTAGGCGACCGTCGTATGCTAACAGTATGCCACATCTGCGTGAAGCGGCAGTGAATTAAGTTGCTAACCAAGAAAGGGAAACATTTAGCAGCTAATGAGCGAAATTAGTCCAAATCGGAGCTAAGAGGAGGCTGAATATTGGACTTAAATCCATCAGGTGGATACAGACACAACTCCTGTGCAGTGGTGATATTGCGTTGGGCAGTTGTTTGCTAACAGGTTAGTGATAACTGCAGAAGCTAACAGTATCACAGAACAGAACCCCGATGCTCCATTCATGCATTTAGGAACTATTTTCTGATGACGTGCTATTAGGTAGCTATTCTTTTGGTTTTCACACTGTCTTTAAGCATATCTCATTTACCTCCACTTCAGTAAGGGATTTCCTAGCATGCATTTCAGCAACCCCATAACCCTAAGCATCATGGATTTGGGGGCAGCTCAGTTGGACACATATATATACATATATATTTATATTTATATTTAATGGTTAGAAAGCTCACCAGCTCTGTTAATTAAAACAGATGTCCAGATGCCAGGCCTAACAACTTAAGAGTTGGGTGTTAAAACTTGCAGTCATAGTGCCATCTATAAATGTCATCTCCTCTACACCTTTTTGCACTCATTCGGCCCCATATCAGGACACTGACACCTCCATGATTCACGGTCGGCGCTGTGCAGTCACTGTGGTGGTTCCGGTCAGGTTCAAGTCCACACCAAACATGCTGGATCCATCCATCTGGTCCAAACAAATGTATTTTGGTTCCGTCTTAACAAAGAATGTGCTTCCAATTTTCATCAGGCAAAGTTTAATCTCGCTGTTCTTTGGGGAATGATTTCTACTTGGTTTACTCTGTTCAGTCTCAGTTGCCACAGATAATCCTTATACTAAGTCAGGAGCGCTTACCTGTCTGTTTGTCAATGCAGGGTTGTGTGAGTAGAGAAATGGATGGTGTCATTTTTCAAGGACGGACACTGCAGCTTCTGGTATTGATAGTAAGTTTCTTCCTGTACCTCCCAGCCACTGCTGCAGCTGTGTAGGGCACATGTTTTAAATATTCTAGTAGCAAAGGTTCATATTATTGTGTACATTTGGCCAGTTATCTGTGGTAATAGTGTAATTTACCTAATGAAGAACATAATGTACCAAGACATTCTTTTGGTGTAATAGTTGAAAGATTGTCAGAGCTCTACAGGTCCAAGGTTTAGGACTCCGCACTGTATAATTCTTACAAATAGGGTGGTGAATCATTTCTAATATAATTCTCTGTATAGCTTGACTTTACATCACTTGTTACATATGAGTTGGATGTTTGTTTGTGAGCCTCCAAGCACAGACTGGGCCCTAAATCAACATCCAGAGGGCAGCAGTTCATTGAACGTACAGAGTACATGGAGCTATTCTTTGTTATTTAGATTTCACCAACTGCTGTGTTTATGACACAGGTTTCATTGCTGTCATACAGGATGTTGGCATCTGCCGCGTGTGTGCAGTACGTCAGCAGCCCTTAGCACATCGCTAAGTTATCTAACTGGAGCTGGAGGGAGATTGGGGAGGAGAAGTGGAGGCTGGCAGGGAGCGGGAGGTTGGCAGAGGATGAAAGGAAAGTTACTGAGATGGAGACAGAGAAGACGCAGACAGAGGATAGCACAGAATAAATGGAAGTGGAGTGAGGGGACAAGAGTGTGGCTCCACTGTTCCTTTCTGACTCTAATTAGACTGAAATTAAGAGGGAAAAGGCCTGAGAGGCAACAGAAAGCAGGACTGTTCTGCTGTGTGTGTGTGCGTGTGTGTGTGTGTGTGTGTGTGTGTGGGTATGCAGCTCCAGTGAGTGACATTTAAGCTGGAATCTGAGGTCTGAAGGGGAAAAGGAGGCATGACGAGGTGTGTTCAGGGGATTTAAGGCAACCATTAACACAACCATTATCTCACTCTCTCTCTCACACACACACACACACACACACAAGCACAAACACAAACTCAATCCTGCCATCACACGTGCAGATGCACATTCATATTGTGTCTTTGCATAGCAACTGCGCCAAAATGAATCTTGCTCTGTCATTTCTATTGGTAAAAGCCGGGCCGGGTCAGTGATATGTTCAGATGAAGACATGCATGTTCATTCACGTGTTCGAGTGTAAAATGGGGGGAAAAAACGATTTGTGCAGACCGATTCAGATGCGTCACTCTGAGGCGATGGCGATCATCATCATCACCTTCGCTCACATAGGTGACGTGGAGATCCCCCCACCCCCAACCCACCCACCCCCCCCCCCCATCACCTCCTTCCTCCTCTGCTCTCACCTCGCCCATCAGCTTTCCTGTGGTCGGAGCCGAACGTGAGTTGAATAAAGATGGGTTGCCCTTGTCACGGGGGGGGAATTCCAGCACTTCCATATATGATGCCGGAAGTGCCCCCCTCCCTCCCGACTCCTTCTAAAGCTGCATCTGTGGAATAGGGGGCGCTGACTCTGCCTCTGCTCGCCTGCACGCAGATAAGAGCTCATCTGAAAGGGAAATTGGCTGAGTTCTCACACACACACACACACACACACACACACACACACACTCACAAACACACACACACACACTTACAAGCGCGCACACAGCACTGGATTTCCATCTCCTGAGGGCGGTGAAGCAGTGCAGCTTTAGCGCGGTGATTGTCACACTGACTGAGCAGAAGCAAATAATGTCCATTTCCTGGGAAACAGAATAATGAGGGACAGCGGCAAAACATCAATGAACATAATGTATATACATCAGCTTATCACTCCCACATACAGTATATGCTGCAGTGGGGATCTTTTTAATGGCTTTTTTCACATTAGCAACAATGTTCCCTGCCGCCTCTTATGGACAATGCATCTGCACACGTTCTGTATATGTTTGGGTGCATATATGCGATATGTGATGGTTGGGGTTGTAAAATGTAGAAATGTATAATTTTAGGTTATGATCTTACAGAACATATGTCCCCTGTGGATCTAAAAAGCTATATTTATATTAATCAGTATTGGAAATATGCAACAATAACCGAGGGATTAGAAATCTGCTGCACAGGTCAAATGCAAACATGATGAGAAAGACTAGAAAAGGGTTTGCCAGTTCAGCTGTAGCCTGACTGGAGAGTGATTTTATTTACACTCTTCGGCCAAAAGTATGTAGACATGTCAATCTATATATGTTTCTTTAGCACCAATTAAGGGAAAGCAAACTTTTTAAAGTTTTGGCCATTTTATGCCATTAGTCGAACTGGGGATTCGCTGCTCAGATCATTTGCGTCCTAACCACTCGGCTATCAGGTCGCCCTGAAAACAATGATTTTTAGACAAAGGCGTGCTTCCGAATTTATAGCAGCAGGTTGGGTTTATTCATTTCCTGTTTCAACATTACAACGTCCACAAAACCAGCTGCGCAAAGATAATATTTTCCCATTTTAGCGTGGGAGGACTTCAGATGTGACCTAAGCAGCCCATTGAAGGGTTTTACAACAGAATATTAATGGGATGAGGTGTCCAGCAGCCACCTGTGGCTGTAAGGTTGGTGTGTTTTCATACTTGTGTTCAGTATACATGTAGGGATGCACGTAGTCAGGCTCTCTCTTCCATTAGACGGATACAGATGTGAAATAGAGGATCCATACCCTGCATACACCTCAGTTCAGTTCACACTAAAAAGATTGCAATATAAACAGTTTAACAACTTAAGTATGAATTTTAGATGAATACAGTATAATCCAAATGGGACCTAACTGACAAATAAAACACCTCAGTTTGATGAAATGTAGAGCTGCAGAAATGTTATAATATATTGTCTCGTTAAAAAATACTTAACGAGATCCATGGAACTGCACCAAAAACTAATAACTTGTCTCTTGGCCCGTGGCCTAACGCTCTGCCAGGTTTAATTGAAATCTGTAACTTTTTCAGTTGCTGTTTACTTAATATACATACAAAAACATAGCCTAGCTCCTTGTTGCAATAAATGGTAGTTTTTCAGCCAGACGCCAAGCTTTCCTCCATTCCACACTACTACATATCGGTATAAAATAAAAAATATTGAGTATGCATCCACAAGTAGACTGTGTTCTTCCCGGTTTGGATTGTTTGAATACACCTCAGGAAGAGATGTTTGTAGGTTCCTCTGTACCCACGCTGCGCTGCAGGGCTGCCTGCAGGCATCGGCAACAACAATCTGCTTTCAGTAATAAGCTGTGAATGAGCAAGTGAGGTGAAACACACAGCTGAATCTGACTCCGACACATGTAACCTCAGCTTAACACCAGAGTGAGAGAAACAAAGAATTTCTTTATTGCACATTTGAACTTGTGGTTTCACTCTGCCTCGCTGGCTCAATTAGATTGCAACAGTTCAAAAAGACTTTTTTTTTTTTTTTTTTTTTTTTTTTAGCTTTAAATAGAGCACGTTATATAAGGATATATTCATGCATTCATGAAGGAAAGACGAACGCACATGAGGTGAAAGCCATCGGCAGCCTCCATTCTGATCCATGCGCACAGTGTTTTGGAAAGTTTTCACCAGAGGTCATGAGAAAGAAAACACCTCGCTGGTTATCGGTAGAAGTTTGATAAAACACACATTAGAACAAAAACAGTGGGACGTGTGGAATGTGGCTTTAACCAGATAACTGAACCGAGCTGAACTACAACTGAACAAGATGTACACTGGAAATGACGCACTCACTTTCAAAGTGTATATAGTATTTGAACATTCACATTGTTAATTACAGAGAATTTGCGTTTGATCCGGACATTACTTGTGCTGTTTGATTGACAGCGTCATGCGTTGATGGCAAATTGCTTCTGTGCTGTACAGTATATCAGCATGTGAGTGATGAGTGTTTATACACCAGCTGACACTTACACACGGTGAGAAATGGGGGTGTGGTGGAGGTTATGGAGAGGGGATGTTATAGAGACACACACACACACACACACACACACACACACACACACACACACACACACACACAGAGTAAAACCTGATGACAAGGGGTCACCTTCACTTGGTGAGTGGTAGCCAGACACACCCCAGTAATGCACAAGCCCTCCCCGTTTCCAGGGCGACCACCTAGTGTAAATGACCTTTCTCATGCGTGTGTGTGTGTGTGTGTATAATCTAACCTTCACATCCCAACCAGAGTTCACACATTTCTAAACAGCGGGAGAGCGAAGGGTGAACTTTACTTATCACGCTGAGTCTGTTGACTCTGTGGTGATTACAGAGATTCTCTAGTGTTTATATATGAATGGTTGAAGTGCACATGATGTAATTTCCTGTTTCGATTCGAGTATCAAATCTTTTTGTTTTGAGAGGAGGAAGTGGCCTTAGTTTTAGTCACGTGACGGAGAAGTAAAGATGAAGAGCTCAGTTCAGTGTGGACAGAAAAAGAAACAGCATGCAGGCTCAGACCCATTCATCAGATCTTTTTAATATCATATGATGGAATCTCCTCTTGACCACAGAAGAGATTAACTTTAGTCCTGCAGCAGTGAGACTAGAATGTAACTCTAAATCCATTAAAAAGCAAAATTACATCCATTGCCTTTGGACAATAGCAACTTGCTGTTGGTGACATCATAAAGATGGTCAAACAAAAAAAAACCCCAAAAAAACCATGTTGGCACAAACGCTCCCGGTGCGAACAGGGAGGGATATGAGGAAACGCAAACCTATTATTCTACTAAAGGGACTAAAGTTGTTAAAAGTCCATTTCATTTCGGCCAAACGCACCATCAAAAAACAGCAGATTCTTGCTATGTTGGAGACGGACATCTTAGCTTTTCCATTAATTCACATTTTCTTTCAAGTATTGTATTGCACAGTAGTGTGTTGTCTTGCTGTATAAGAAAAATGAGGCTGTATCTAAAGAAAACCCTTTCCTGTTGTAAACTTCTGAATCAATCTGAATGTGTTGGAGGAACTTGTAGTCTCTGAGTTCAGTTCCTGGGATCTTACGACTGCGTGATTTGAAAAGGTCAAAATGAGATGCTATAGACTATGGGCGGAGTCACTGAGTTTTTAAAACGCTGATAGAAGTTAAGTTTGAGGTGTCCCAACCAGCCGATCAGTGGCCATTGTAAACTCTTAATAGAAATATGAATCCATTGCCAGAGGCCAGCTGCTTCCAATAAGATATTTTTACATTTCAGTCTATCTCCGCCTTGTCTCCACCTGGTCTGTCGATGTCCCTCCTTCCCTGGCTGGGATTGCCAGGTCCCTTCTTGCTGGTTAATCTGTTTGGCAGTGTGCGGCGCAGCAGGTCCTAATGGTGCCACATGGCTGGCTCGGCTTTACAGTAATTTACGCCCCAACATGATATGAACCTGCTGCTGTTTATGCAGGCTCTGACTCACCCCACGCACTCTGCCGTCTCCTGCCGCCAACTGACACACACACACACACAAACACACATACACACACACAGAGACTGCCTTCCGTTCACCATCATGGCAGCTAGGTCACAGTGTTCTTAATGCTGTTTGTTTTCTTACCTTTTGTTCTTTTTAGTGTTTAGCTGTCAGTGTATTTACCTGTGTGGGAAGTAACTGATGGGTAGCAGGTGTGCTCAAGTAGACTCACTATACTAATAAGACTTTACCTTTTTCTTTACATATTGTACTTTTTACCTGGCTGGAGTTACATGTTAATCACCATCCTTTCTATTTCTGTTTTTTCTGACTTTCTTCACCCCTTCCTTCTTTAATTCTGTCCTACCATCTTTCCTTCCTTGACTGATCAAATCTCCCAAATTACAAGCAAATATTTATCTCCCATTTAACACTGACAGGGTTTGAGTTCTTCACACTGGGTATTTTAACTTTAGATACTGCCCGGGACTGTTAATGTAGTCCCTTTCCATTGTGGTTTTAGTGATTTGAATTGATTTGAGTGCTGCCTAGCTGTGAGTGTGTTTACACACAATGTTTTTCATGTGGTTGGTAATTTTTATTATTAAGTATGTCCTCCTACGTTTCAGCTTGTCATAAACACTACAAAGAAATGTCAGTTTGTGCTATTTTTTTTTTTTTTTGTGTGCCTCCTCTCGTTCTATTATTAATAGCTTGTATAACCTCTGGCTCTGCTCCACATCACTCATCTGTCATGGGACTTGGTGTCCATTCGCTGTCATGTTGCTCTGATGGATCTATTAACCTTGGTGCTGAGGGCTAGCTGCTACCGATTCGGTCTCCCTCTCCTCACGTTAGCCATCTGTTATGACCACGATGGCAAATAAAACAGGCGTGCGCCGTCTTTCATGACCACGCATGGCAGAGAGTAATGTAAGACTAATGCGTTGAGCTCTGAGAGTGACGTGAAAACAAGAACTCGCTAATTGCACGTCTCTACCAAGATTAAATGGAAGCAAAGGTGCATTGACATCCGGTGCAGCCGTGGCCAAGTGTGTTTACTACACACACATCCTGCTTCCAGCTAATAAACATTAATTCAACACTGTTAATAATTCAAGTTGAATTTGGGGATTGAGGTTGAAAAAACTGAAACAATATAATCTGTAAGACGACCCATGAAGTCACACATGACTTGAAACTTGACTTCGATGTAACGGCTGATGTCTCATGGCTTCATCTCGTCTTTGAGATGTATTACTTTAAGTAGTTCATCCCATCATGAAGCTCAAAGTGGAGGAATCTTGGCTGGTGAGCGTGCAGGTGAAACATCCAATCAGCATGTAGTGTTTGCAGCTGTGATACGATGTCATTGCATGGAGGTTGTAACACAAGCTCACCTGGGAAAAGATGCCCCTGACAAGTGATCTTTTGTGGTGGGGATTAGTTGTTGTTATCTGTTAGAAACACAGGTGGAAGTGACATGACGTTTTTAAAAAAGAAAACATTTTTGGGTGGGGGGGGGGGTTATTGGGTGTACTATGACGCAGGAGCCTGCAGTTCATGTGCAACTGTTGCCAAGTAGTTTTTATTTGCCTAACTATAACCAAAGCTTGGCCATAAAGCTGCCAGACCCCAAAATACTTGTACATTTCTGGAATGGTCATACAGTTGGTTTGCCAATGCCTAATAACCATATGATAGACTGATTGTTGTTGAGGTATGAAGGCCTGTTGGCGTGGCTCCCTCAAACCTCAGAGGATAGAACAGATAAAATGCTTTTTCATAAACAGACTGTCAAGTGTTGCTCACAAACTGCCTCCGCAGTGGAATAAACCCCCCCCCCCAAAAAAAAAAAAAAAACAATCACAGGCCCAAATCCTCCTCCTCCCCTGCAGAAACTGATGCTACATGGCAGCCAGTTGTGGCTGCCAGCACAGTGCGCCGTGAACAACAACTACAACAACTACACACAGTGAGAGGGGCACACATGAGCATTAAACTGACACAAACAGAATTCTATTCCAGAGTTATGCTTATACACACAGACACACACACACACACACACACACACACACACACACATATACAGAGTTTGTCACACTCACACTTCCAGGATGAACATCTGCCTCACCGACCAGCCAAACCAGCCTTTTGGTGAGACATCGAGGAGCTTGTTTTCTTTTCCATGTGAGGATAAATATTTCAGACACCGGCCGGACCAGCAGCATGTCAGTGTGAGATGGATTGTACTCCTCTAAAGTCGCGTGCATGTGCGTGCGTGTGTGTGTGTGTGTGTGCGTGCGTGTGCGTGCGTGAGATGGCAAGTGGATGCCCATGTGCTTCCGAGCCCTCACCTTACCTGCAAGGCTGCAGTAAGACTGGCCTCATGTTTCAGACTTGCTGCTCAGGTTGGATTTTTGGGTTAAAACTAATGATTATTATTTTGTCTATTCATTTATCCATCTTTTTTTTCTTTTTGATTAATCCATTAATTGTACGCTCTAATTTGTGAAAGAAACCCATCACAGCTGTCGGAGCTCAAGGTGACTCCTTGAACGGCAAACATTTGAGAAACTTAAACCATTTTTGCTCAATAAATGACTTGATTAATTACCTGTTAATTAATCAATTCAATCAACTGACAAATTATTTTACCACTATTTTTGATAACAATAATGGGATGGGGAAATGGGACTATAATAAAAACGTATCTATATGTAGATATATTTAAACTGTCTTTTCCCTCAAAAGGTTAATTCCACTTTGGTCTTAACTCAAAGTTATTTGTATAATATTCCTCTCTTCCCGGAGGGATCAGTGATGTGCTTCATGGCAGATTTCAAAGTGTTCAGTGATTAGCTCCAGCGTGGCATTTAGCCTGCTCCTGACTCAGAGCCAGGACATTTAAAAAGTGCTGCCTCAGTGAAACTGAAGCTGCTGCATAATGGATTGATTTAAAAACAGTGTCTCATCATCTGTGGATGGAATCAGACTGAGATCAGTAAACTGAAATCTTTATCACTCTCTGTATCTGGATGACTGTTTCAACACAGCAGAGGATAATGCACTGCTTGTTGTTGTGCTGGTATTTGGCGTCCAGATAACATTCAGAGGTGTTTTGTCAGAGATGAAGCGCGTTCCTGAAAGCGTTTCCCCCGACGCTGCAACGTGATAAGACAAGCTGTGTATTGTAATGGAGTTTTGGCATTTAATTGGCGAGGGTGATTAGTGAGTCAATTAAAACACATGACCGAAGCACACGGGCGAAATGAGACAAAGCAGCGTTTGCTCGGTAATCCCTCTCATTTCCCATGCACTCCGTCAAATATAGTCTTTCATTCAGTGGAATGCTAATCAGCCTCAGTCCCCGCAGCTGAAGGAACAAGCTCAGCTGATTGAGTGTGGATTAAGCCAGGACCGGCCAAGTTAATGATCCTATTAAATTATCCCCTAAAACCGTATGAGCACATCGTGACGACGGGAAAACTCATGAATTAGTCCAACGTCAGCATGTGCTGATGGTGATTGACAGGTGCAGCTGGTTTCAGTGTTGATCAGAGGAGTCATTATTCACAGCTGTAACATGGTTTGTGTGTGTGTGAAGGGCAGAGTTGGACAACTCCAGTACCAAATGAACAAAGTTAAAAACAGGCTAACTGCTTTTAGCTTACTCCGCAAGACAGTCAAAAACTGTTTCCCCAAAACGTTCTTTTAAATAAATGTAAATACGGATGAGGCTACATAAAAATTAGACAAATGAAAATAAAGGAAATGGCGGAGGCAAAGAATTTAACATTTCTCCTTTGCAAAGTCCTGTTTTATGATTTTTATTGTGTGGCCGGTCAAGTGTTTTCCATAGCCATGGTTATCACATCATTACTTTTATGGCTTTAAATGGCCCGCCCCCAATTACATCTCAGATTTATGGACATAGAATGTGCCCAGCCATGAATTGAGATCTGCAGAAGGAGGCCTGCTAGTCACCTTAGCCTTTGGTAATATTTGACTGTGTGTGAAGCGCTTGACTTTGTTATGAAAAGTGCTATATAGATAAATTTATTATTAATATTATTATTATTATTATTTGTCACAATCATTTGAAGAGGTTGGGCTATTGCGTCGAATAAAAAAGGTTCTTGTAGAGGAAAAAAAAAAATGTCATACCCACGTTGAAAACAGTAAAGAGTTGATCTTAATTAGATCAACGTTTCTCACCAAACTCCTCCTTTAATTTGTTGTAAATAGGGCTGGACTATTAATCGAAATATTATCAAAATCGCAATATGGCCAAGTGCAATTTCCAAATCTCGGTCTGCAATAATTTTGATTAAAGTAAAAAGTCACAACAGACTATAAATGAAGCATTGATACTCCTGCCTGCTCGTCATATTCTCCAGATTTCTTTCAACGAAGATGAAAATGCAAAAATGATCATTCCATTCCAACTGACAACTCTTGGACTCATAATATCTGTCAAATATTTGCAATATGATTTATTTATTTTATTTTTTTTGCGTATCTTTTAGTCCTGGTTGTATACAAATTCCTCTGACTTGTGTGTAAATCTGTGTGTGTGCGTACCCACATGTCAGTTACTACATCTGAAACACACTGAAAGTATTTTCAACAGCACTCAGTGGAGGAATGCGATACATGAGGTCGGACCTGTCTGACAGTGATTACATAACACACCTAACTCGCATGAAAGGCTCTCAGAAACACATGTACACACTCATGCACACATAAAACACACACGCCCAGTCACAGAGCGCTCCCTTCATGTGTCTGTTTATTTAGACATGAGAACCGGGCCGCATCCCATCTTCTATTTTTATTCTTTTGTTGATCGTCCCCCTTTTCTTCCTGCCAAGCGGCGGTGCAGCCATGGCGATGATTACTGCTGCTGGAGCGGCTCCACCGTCTCGGTTTGTTCAGCAGCCGACGCCTTACATAACAGAGAATACACCCAGAGATGGGAGAGAGGGGCAACGGGGAATCAGGGTATAAATAGGTTTGTTTGTTTGTCCCCACAAATGCACAAAGAAACACCACTAACCTCTTTTTCGTATGTGTGTGTGTGTGTGTTTGCTAATTATGACATCAGTTTTTATGGCAGTGCAGCAGTGTCAGAAATATCTGCCCCTGAATCCACAGCGGGGGGGGGGCTTTTGATCAGAGGCTCAACTACTTTTCCATCCAGAAATTACCTTAAATCAACTTCACAGATCAAAATCCTCCTCCACCTCTGATGTATTTATTATCAGTTTCCATCCATGTCCCACTCTGCTTCACTTCCTAATCTGCTTCACCTGATTTGCACCTTGAAGTCGTTCTCTCTTCCTTCGCTGGGCACTCAGCCTATTTTTCTTGCACCCCTGTGTCGTCCTGTCCTACTTCGTACTCCCCATGTTTTGGAGTTTCATGGTGAAGTGTGTGGTGTGGTGTGTGTGTGTGTGTGTGTGTGTGTGTGTGTTTGTACCAAGGTGACTGCGCATCAGCCGGCAGTCATTAGCAGGCATCCCTCGTAGCGAGCAGCCACGAAAAGATGTCTGCCACCCCCGGATGTAACCTCCTCTCCCTCTGCCTTATGCTCGTTCTTCCGCTCGCTCTGTCCCCTTGTGTTCTTCCTTCTGTACTCCCACACTAAGTTAAGTACAAGTGGATGGTGCAGCACAGCTAATAAGCTACAAGAGCTTCCTACGGTGTTGGACTTGTTGGCTCTCTGTTCCCTCAAAGGTCAGCACAGCTTGCTGCTCAGCAAAGTTGAACTTGACGCAAAAAGTTTGTGGGGGGGGGGTTCCGTTGCGTCACTGATGCCATCTGAATGGACTGACTGTAGCACAAAATTTTGCTTTACATGCAATTTTGACCAGGTCTTCGTTATTCAAAGGCTGCCTAGTTGTTGCGACGTTAAATCCCTCATCCCTTTCTACGTCTCGGATTTCCTCCTCCCTTTCTCCCGCTCGTCCCTTTTTGCTCCTTTCACTTTCTCTCTGCCTCCATCATTTGCCGCTTGTCTGAAAAACCCTGTCATATTAAAGAACGTCGGGGGGGGAAAGAAAGACAGAGAGAGAATTGCTGATTTTTAAATTGCTGGGTTTTGCCGGAGCTACAGCAGAAGTGAAAGGGCAGCTTGGACTGAGTGGGAGGCTGAGTCACTGCAGAGACTTACAGAGACAGTAATAGTCATTATACTTTTCTCCTTCCCTTTTCCCTTCACTTATTAACGAGGGCTCAGGCCTCCTGCTTGTTGTGTGTTCCGGATGTGGACACAGTCTGACTCAACCTGTGTGCCGACTGACGGACTGATCCATGGCCATCTGTCATGAAGGATGGAGAATTTGAATTTAGATAACACTTCAGATCTGTGTGTTTATGACCGTAGATGTGCTTCCTTACCTGACCGCAGTGTCACTGTGGTGCTAAGTCGAGTTTAACAGGGACTCAACTTATCTTTTTGATTTTTATTTGTCAGAATTTGAGTTACCTGTCTCTGAGATTTGGTGATGCTATTGCTGGATTCCACCAGAGATAAGTGAGAAAATGTTTGATTTGTAATTTGGGTGAACTGACCCTTTTTTTTTTTTTTTTTTTTTTTTTTTTTTTTTTAAGAAAGGGGGGGGAAAAAAAGCAATTAGCAGGAGCAGTGTGCCAGAGTTCAGTGAATGTTAGAGGGATGGAGGGAAACGGTGATGGGTCCAGGTCTGCTGCTGAGCTGAAGGAGTCAGCAGCCAAAACCAGGTTTTATTTTAATAGAGGCAGCAGGGGAGGTGAGAGGAAACAGTTCATCTAACAAACACACACACACACACACACACACACACACACATTACAACATATACACACAGCCCCCCCTTGGTGACTTGTGCTCTCTCTCTTTCTCATTCTTTTTTCCCCTCCATCTCATCCCTCCAGTCTTCGCCGTGAGCTTGAAACGAATCTCTGCTGCACTCCTCGTCCTCCTTGTTGGCTCAGCTGACTGCTATGTGTATGACTGTGTGTGTGTGTGTGTGTATATGTGTGTGTTCATGCCCTAGTAAAGGGTGGTGCTCTGTCGTTGTAGCTTATATGAGAGGTTGTGACGGTATCTATTCCTGCTTCTTGACTAACCAGACGTGCCGTTTTTTTTTTTTTTTGTTTGTTTGTTTTTTTTTTTTTCCTTTCCAGTCCATCATGGAGCAGTTCAACCCCTGCTTGCGGAACTTCATAGCCATGGGGAAAAGCTACGAGAAGGCGCTCACCAGTGAGTACACCAACCACTTCTTGTTTTTCTGTCTGTCTTCGTCCTTTCTTCCTTCCTCCTGTCTGTCCAGTAGTGCGGGCAGAGGGCCAGATGACCCGACACTTGGGGCTGCCTCTGTATCCTATTGATTTATCTGGAGTAGAGATGAGGTGCGAAGACGACGCAGACATTCACTAGTTTCTGGTGTCGTCGGCGTCTGCATCAAGCCTCAGTCCCCCCCCTTTACAGAGGCTAGTTTGCTGCTCCGTTGCAAACGTGACAGCAGTAATGTCCCCAGGCAGAGACCGTCGTCAAGTATTTTGTGTCCAAAAATTTACTGGAGATCTCTTTTTTTTTAAAAAAAAAAAAAAAAGTTTTTGCAGAGATGAAACTCTTGGGTTGATGTCCTCTGATTGCTCCTCTGTGACGATGTCCATGTCCACATGTCTTCCTCCCTGCCCCCTGGCACCAGCTCATCACTCTTAGATGTCCGCCTTTAGTCTACGTCCTTTTTCTCATCGCTTTTTGTGGCTTGCACAGATGTTTGCGTGGTCGTGTGTGTGTGTGTGTGTGTGTGTGTGTGTGTGTGTGTGCGTGCACGCGCGTTCGTGCGCGTGTGAGAGAGAAAGATCGAGGTGTACATGCAGCATTTGCTCAAGGTTAAAGACAAAAGCATTGGAAATGTCTTGGGGGGGAGCTAAGTGGAGCATAAGCCAATGGGAAGTGGAACAGGAGGAGTCGCGAGAATAACGGTGCTCCCCGTGGGGCAGAGGAAAAGAGAACGGACGGCACTGGTATCCAGGACAAGCCTGGGTAAGAAATGAAAAAAAAAAAAAAAAAAAAACTGGAAGAGTTAAAGGAAAAGATTCAGAAACACAGATACATAAATCTGACATAGATTTCTCTTTCATCACCTAAAGAATGTCCTGCAGCTTTTTAGTGTTTCATGGACTTTGATTGGAGTCATCCAGTCAGCATCGATTTAAGATATTCCCTGCTTCCATATGAGGCCGGAGACGCTCTTGGCACATGTCTTTAGATAAGACACAGCTCCAAGCATGTTCGGCTCATTTATTGATAAGAAAAACCTCTTTCACTCTCCGTTCTTACATGTCTCTCTGTAGCGAGGAGGTTATCGGGATCAGATCATATTTCCAGTGATGGTGCAGCCGGTGATGCTTGGTATGCTGTGTGCACAGTGGTGAGCAGGGCCTCTCGCCTGTGTGCTTGGGAGGGGGGGAAATGCAGGGAAGACTCCGCAGCCTGCAAGACCAATAAAGAAGGCCTCACTCCAGTCTGATAGATAAGGCTAAAAATAGCCCTGCGACTCCCTGAGTGGGGATTACACTTCATCAATGCCAGGCAGCGGCACAGAGGCAGGATTTAGAGTAGAGCGGTGCAGAGCAGGGCTGGGCACCCAGTGTGCATCTATTGTGACTGGGAAAAACGCCAGCGGAGCCTCTGGTTTTGTTAAGTGGAACTGTGGCAGCAGGTTTGCATCCCTGGGGACTTTGAAGAGAGATGTGAAGGAGGCAGGAAGCTGGTTTTGTCTGCTATGTTTGTTCAAGTCTAAAAATCACCTGGTCTGGACTCGGCTGGACTGGTCTGGGTGTGGGCAGTGTGGTTTGGGATGTGGTGCTCAGCCCAGATTCTGTCTTTTATTCAAATCTTAATTGAGGTTTAGAGTGGCAGTGTAGCAGACTGGAGCTGTGAGGCTGGAGAATAATGCACCTGGGGGAGGCGACATGTGCTAAAGGGAAGTGATTTGGTAGTTTGAAGGTCAGACGACGTCTAGTCTGGGTTAAAACTGGGTTATATTTGACCAAGAGAGAGATCTACGTTACATACAACTGTTGTTTCGAGTGAATTTAAATCACGGGTACAACTAATGATTATATTTATTATCTGATAACCTGCCAAATATTTCTTCAACTAGTTCAAATTTAAAGTCCAAAGTCTTTCTTGTCTCGTCTGTAAAGTTCAACACAGAGACGATATTAAATTATCAGTGGTGTAAAAAGGCAAAAAGCAGCAAATCCTCACAGAAGCTGGAACCAGAACATTTTGCTTTATAAATCATTTACATGATTAATTAATTATCAGTGGGGTTTTTTTTTTTTTCCCTAAAACTTTTGATTAAAGATTTGACGCAGTGTGACGCATATGCCAACTCCACTTTGAAATAAAGTCCCTGAAACTCTGTCAAAACAGCAGTTACATGTAAAATATTCAGCTTTCAGCCCAGTTGGAACCTAGAAGGAGGGAACGTAAGAGGTGATGGGGATCATATCACCAATCTCAGCTGATTTAGACGTCTGTCTTGTTTGTGTTTTATTTGCGCTGACACTCTGCAATCTGTATCGGCTTTATATCACTGTTCTAATCCTCTTTACAGGCAAACCCTCCTCCTCCTTTCTTCCTTTCTTCCCTTACCTCCCCACTTCTGTCACTTTTCAGCTGACAGACAAGCAAAGCGTCTCCTCGAGCTAATCCCGCCTCACCCGGCCCCTGCTCTCCTCCCGGCTGAGATTTCTCCGGACATCGATTAAATTAGCCGTGCTCACCCGGGCGTCTTAGCCTCACCTCCATCCTCTTGCTCTCTCACACTCTCATATCCCACCGAGGCTTAACTGGAGCTAGGCTCGAGGAAAGCCAGAGAGGGGTCTCGGCTCGTCTATCTGTCGTAGCTCACCAAGGATGGTTGCACCGCTGTGTAAAGATTTACTGGCTTTCATGGTTTTGATAAAGAAGTGACAGTAGACCGAGTTATTTCAGAAGGTCCATCCGATAACTTCTATCTTATTGAAGAAATGAAATTTTTAAGTGTTTACAGAGTGAGCGGCCAGACGCCGGCTTCATTTTCAGAGCAATAAGTTGCATGGCAGCGGGCTTGGCTCAGTGTCTCTGTGGACTTCACTCAGCCGTGTCATGAAAACAACTCTACGTGAACTTGAACTCAGAATAGATTACCATTGTTTTCCATGAGATATAAATACTTTGTCATTTTCCCCTCTCCTGGGTTTTCTGCATGAGTGTTCTCTGGCAGTTTAATGCACAAGCTCCCATCAACATGACAGCCCTGTAATAAACGCAGCCCTCATCCATATGTATCTCCCGACCGGACATGTGTCCTCTGTCATCATGGCCGTCAGTCCCTGACCTGCTTTTAATTCACCTATGCTGCTGCTTGAGGCCATCTTGTTCCTGTTGTTAAGGCCGCAGTCACCGCTACGTCTCAGCCGGCGGCCCTGGCTTGTGTGACACTGCACCACAGAGAATAATGGCTGACACGCAGTGTTTGAATTGCAGAATGCTTCGACATCATTGCTGCAGAAAGTTTTTTTTTTGTCAGAATACTTTAAAGTAGTGAGTTGTTAACATGGTGTTGTTAAGGATTCATCAGATTCAGATCTAAATACATACCCACGGTGGTATCTGGCCATGTGAATAGTTTTAGTTTTATCTAGTTTTTATATGCTTTAAGTTGCACAAGTTAAACTTGATTCGTCTCCAGGTCGATTGTTCGGTTTGGGTTGATAGCATTTTATCTAATCTTATCATACAAAAGGATGTGGATTCAATACTGGGACTGCTGTCTGCAGTTTCTTCGCTTTTAACTTGCTCCAAACACTGAGGCTTCAGCTTCACAAGCTTGACGTATTGACATGATTTACATTAGATTAACTGTAAAATTTCTTCTACTGAAACTGATGAGACGTACTGTATTACCAGCGATCGTTTGGTGCCATGTTCACATCGCCTGCATTTTAAAAACGCAGACGGTGCAGGGCAACATCACCCGGCGAGGCACCGCGTCGGCCAATCGGATACATTTGGGCTCAAATTCCTGGTGGAATTTCCTCATTTTACATTGTGATTGCCGCACAATGGAAGATGCATCAACTGCTGCGGTGATAACTTCCGAGAGTTGTACAATGCGGTTTTATAGTCTGGTAAACTTTTACTCACCCCGGCCTTTGGGGTTTGTATTTGATTGCCTCTTGACTTGTTGTAGAGCAGAGCTGTATTCAGTCTATGAACGCCCACTTAGAGAGTGGTGGCACGTCAGCAGAAGTTTCAGAGACAGATTGAAACTTAAACCTGTTTGCATGGCTAGATACCTTTTTATGGGTATTATGTAATTTGAGTAAACTAATCCTTGTAAAAAAAAAGGTTTACTCCAATGTCATTTGTGCAGAGGAAAGACTTTCCTTTTAACTCATAGAGCTTGAGATCAGTCGCTATAGCTTTCTCTGTTTCCTGTAGTTGCCTCCATAGAGCTTTTTCTTTTCCTGCCTGGTTTTCATTTCCGCCTGTTGCTCTTTATTTCCTATGCCCAACCTTACCTCTCTGGGGGGGGGATGGGGGCTGTCGGGGAGGGTTGCAGAGCTGAAGAAGACATCATTTCAACTCTGCACCCTTGATCTGATGCCCAATGCTTCCATGTTTCCAGGTGTCACATATGCTGCAAAGGGCTACTTCGACGCTCTGGTGCGGATGGGCGAGATGGCCAGCGAAAGTCAAGGCTCTAAGGATCTTGGTGAGTCCACGTAGTGGCTGTAGCGCCCCTGGTGGGGTGAAGGGGGGTTGGCACAAGCAGATGGTGGATGGGGGTGGCTCGTGCTGTAGAGCAGAAGCAGCTGATGACCAACCTGAAACCGGACACACACACACACTCTCTCACACACACACACACACACACACACACACACACACCCAGTAATTCAGTGCTTAAAGACTGTGTGTAAATCTTAACCAGAGGATTAGGTCTGCCTTTTAATGCACTTCACAGCTTATTTGATGTATTATCATCCCCAATTCATATTGTCACACATTGTGATTTGGGAAGAATTAAATCTGCGTGTTTGTCACAGCGCGCCCATTCCGTTAATTTCTTTTTTCCCCTCACATTCAGGAAAGATAAAGGCTCTCCAGTTGTTTTTATACTGCACCACTGTGAGCAAATAATAAATTCACAAATTTGTCTGGCATTTGATATGCACAATAGCACACATGGCAAGGTGGATTTGCTCTCCATTCATAGTAAATCCTCAGTATATTTACAGTGGTAATGAAAAGTCTTCTCATTTGAATGCTGCTTCCAGCAGGATGTGAGGAACAGTTTTCCCGCCTCGCCCAGCTCTCACACAGCGTGTCGTCTGGTTTCAGTTGGATCAGCTCTGGTTCTGCTCATCATAGACTTACCTTTTTTTAGTGCTAACTTGCATAGGTGAGAATTGATGGCCCATTTCTGGCAGATGCACAGGTAGGAACATCTGTATGAAGTGAGACGGGGCCTGTGTGTCACTGTCGCGCTCTGTGCAAAGTTGTGTCACAGTTGTAGACCCCCCAGTCGCATGCCGGGAAGTGTGAGGGGTCTGCGTTAGTCCTGGATCACTGCAGCCTCTTCATTCCTATAGATAGCAGGCGTGCACTGAAACAGCAGAGGAAGGGGAGAGAGAGAGAGAGGGAGGCTAAAGCGGTGATATCGGAGGCGAGTGAGGAGGATATAAAAGCTGCATTCATTATTCATGGGGAGACCTTTTCTGGTGCTCCCTCGCACTTCTCTTGGAGCTTCATCATTTCATTTTTTTTTTTTCTTTCCCCCCTCCCTGCGTCTCTTTGAGTAAATACTCCACTGAGCTTGTGCGCCCGCTCCGATTCTGAATATTGAAAAGCTCATTACTGTCCCTCCATTCGGCTTCAACTCCACAGTGATTTTCGTTCCAACCACTTATAAGAGCACGGACCTTTAAGGCGGAGAGGTTCATCTACTTCCTGCTATAATCCTGCAGATTTAATGAATGTACAAGCCTATGATTCACCTTAAACCTTCAATTATTAAAAAACCATGTGAAAGTATAAAGTGAAAACCTTTTTGTAAACCAAAGCTGTTGTTTTTGCCTGAAAATTTGGATGTTAAAAAGTAAATAGTCCTTTTGTTTTCTGTTTCGGAGCGCTTTGATTTTTCTGCATTTTTTTTTTTTTTTTTAGGCATCTAACGAAATCCTCATGAGACATTAACTCTACATGAATTGATTTAATGAACTTAACCTGTATGTAAAGTGCATTATGTACTTGCATACCAAAATGCATACCAAACATTTTGAGTGTGTGCAATCTCCCATCACCCGTCTGCACATGCCCATTTCCATCAGCTTGTTCCTCTCATGTCATATTATCTGTCCTGCATGACTTTGCGTCTGCAGTCTTTTGTCTGCGTGCGTGTCGGGGTCGCCTGTTGTTTTTTGTTTTTTTTGTTTTTTTTTTTTCGATTTTCTTTTCCTGGCAGCCTAACCATGACTCAGCAGCCCTTCGACTCAGCAGAACCTCCCTCCGCCTCCAGTGCAATGACAGACTAGGCTGTGCAGGATGGATTGATGCTGTCTCCACATATCAGCGGGGCTCAGAGCAGCTGTGGTCTGTGCAGACTGAAGGGGGGAGGGGGGGCAATCGCTCCGACAATGCTCGTAGCTTTGCAGATACTTTAGCATATTCCATTACTTGTGTTGAGCCTCGCGGGCCTCGGTTCACTACCAGAGAAAATGCAAATTACCTGGCCAGTGCAAAAAGATGGGAAGAAATGTAGTTTAGGACGTGTTGTCAGTCTGTGGGACTGTTTTATTTATATATACAGTATATATATATATATATATATATATATAATAATCCAGGGATCACAGTGTTTCTCTCGGATGGAGTATTTGTTTATGGGCAGGGTTAGGCAATTGTGGGGGGCTATGACACATTCAAAATTTAACTTATGATACAATACAAATGCACATGCATCTCTTCAGCAGACTTTGTTTCCTAATATACTTTTGAAAGGCAAATAATAAAGATGAATAGAAAATATGAAAATAATCTAATTAAATGTCTGGGAAAAGTCTCATAGTTAAAAATACATTGATAGGTAGGGAGGGCTGATGTGTGTTACTGTATAACAATGAGAGGTGGTGGTTTGTTAAAAGTCCGTATTTGTCTGTGTATTTTGGTGCAGAGGAGGTCAGAGGAAACGCTGAGCGCCATTGTTGTGGCGTAAAGTGAAAAAACTCCCAAGCGTGCTAGCTTATTAATTAGCAGATAAATCATTTCATGTGTTTGGTGGTGTGTGTGTGTGTGTGTGTGTGTGTGCGCACAAATGTGTGTGTGCGGCTGTACATTTGCTCAGCAGGCACGCGTCTCTAACTGTAATCATGTAGTCACAGATAAGGGTGTGTGTGTGTGTGTGTGTGTCAGGGGTAATCACTCACCCAGGGCTTTACCTTTGCACTTCATAATTGATGAGGACTGAAGGCAGGTTTGAAAAATCAGCCAACTTGTTGTCGGTTGTATAATTGGGTTTTGTTGAGGAGGAAAATGTCTGGGTGCGACGGAGCTGAATTAACAGGCGCTGGACTTTAAACCGCTTGAACTCTGAGGGAAGTCTGGCAGAAAGGCTCTGCCACCTCAGACTGTAGTCACTGAAACAACGTAATTAATCAGAGCATTAAGATGAACAGCGGCTAATGGCATTAGCACATGAACAGAGGATGTGGAGCCGCACGTGACGGGGCGAAATGAGGAGAAGACGGAGAGTTGGGTTTGAGAAATTGAAGTTGATGGAGAAAGTGAATAACATCACGCAGGCTGGAGAATCACTGGACTGTTGACGCGTTAGCTCACACATTAGCATCGGTGATAATAATCCAGACTAAAAGGACACAGCACTAGAGGAAACAAGTAACACGCAAGTTTAATCAGTTATAGATTTCTTAATAAGGTGTGTCACCATAAAACCTTTGTTTATAGAAGAGTGGATGTTAAAGTTGGACTGAAATACACTGATACTCTTTAATCTGACTGAGTCAGGAGTTTGCAACTGCAACCAGTTTTCCCTGAAGTATAATTGAACATAGTGAACATAGTTGTGGGAATAGGTTGGGCATCTGTTCCTGAGTGAAACCTACAAACACGTGCGTCAACCTGCTGCAGCCTCCTGGTTTAAAAATGTCCGTCTGGGTGAGTTTAGTGTTATTTGCTTTCGCTGCTGTTACACTATGACTCTTGTTTAAAAGGCAAAACAAAGGCATTTAAATATCCATCTTTCCATGAGCAAGTTGAATAATGTCTTGAGTTTAATGTTGTAGCTCTAATTGATTTAAGGTGCCATTTTAACCATGACTGGGGACGTTAAAAACACCTGTCTATTGTATTGCACAGACGAGGCCTCACATGTTGGGTGAAGCGTGGATAGTTGGTCATGTATAGATGCATATATCATAACAAATTCTCACCTGTCTGACATTTTGATTCCAATTCAGACCTGATTCATGGTGGACCCATCTCTAATGTTTTAACTCCAGTTATACGAATGAGGCGAACTGCAGAAGAGCACAGATGTTCATTGCTGCACTGGCATCTTGTGTATGTGTGTGTGTGTGTATGTGTGTGATTATAGCTTGTAATTTTCACCGGAACACTTTGGCAGTTCAGTGTGTAACTTTAGAAACAGCAGCAGAGGTAGGGGAACAGTTTAATGGTAGATTTAAGCTGCCTACACACACACACACACACACACACACACACACACACACACACACACACACACACACCCACATACACACAGAGACATTGTCAGATACACATACTCTTTGCACAAGCACACACCCTCACATGCCAGCTCAAAGTGAGTAATTAAAAAACATTACATGATTATTATCCACGTTTGTTGCCTAAAATAAACTGACTCACATCTCCTCACGGGGACGCTCATTTTTGGAGAGCGGTGTTGTTTATCACTTAGCACAGCTGATACCACACAGCCCCCGAGAGCCTGCCACAGGAAGAGGAAATGATGCCTCACTGTGTTTCATTCACTTATTCCTAATTTACATGATGCTGTCAGAAACTGAACAAGCGCTCTGCAGCATCACTCCTCGTGTAGAGGGACGAGATGCTCCATGACTGCAGAGTGGAGTGTCATCCCACTCGCCCTCTCCTCCTCCTCCTCCTCCTCGTTCACTACCGCTCTCTGTGTGTCTGCGAACGCCCCCACATTGATGTGGGAGCTCAGGCAGCCCTGGGAGAACACGCCGACTCTGCACACACTTCTAAAAATAGATGAAACGAAATGCCTCGATCGGAGCCGCTCCGATGGAGGAGGAGGAGGAGGAGAGATGGAGTACGACGCTCGGTGTGCAGCCCAAAAATGGTGATGATGATGTCAGTACGGCTGAAAACGACATCATCTCTCTTCCGTATACTAAATATGGACATGGTTGTGAAGGGAGAAAAAAAAATAGGAAGCTCCTGCAGTTCCGGCTCCCCTCTATGACCATATAAGGAATCCGCCATTCAAATGCAAATTTGGGCAGAGGTGGTACTCACCTCAGCTCCGTGCTCTGGCACACGAACCTGAAGGAAGCTGAGGCACGCAGGAAAGCATCCATTTTGACTTTGCTTTATATAATCTGTGGACATAACTGATCTCATATCAGTTGTCTCTAGAATCAAACCTGCATTTTATGCTGTTTAAACAGTGAGCTCCATAAGTGTGGGACCGCTTTCCCATTCATGGGGAATGATCCTCCAGCTGTTGCTTTTCATTCTGGTCAGCATCTGCATATTCTCAGTATTTAACAGTGGAGATATCAGCAGTGGAGGTTTTCACTCCTGAGAGGACAAACAAACATCCTGCACGCCTCTGTGATGACAGGGTCTGCTGCTTGTTACAGCTGTGACAGTGGGACAGTATTGTTTTCACCGTGTGTGTGTGTGTGTGCGTGTGTGTGTGTGTGTGCGTGTGTGTGTGTGTGTGCGTGTGTGTGTGTGTGTGCGCGCGCGTCATCAAGGCAAAATGTGGTCCTGGAGACATCCGCTGCAGTGGAAAATATCACAGAGGCAGTAATGTGGCAGGTGTTTCTATGTCTGTGGACAGAGCTTGTCACCATGATAGCATCACAACTGTGCAAGATACAGACACTTGTGTGTAGTTGATCAAAATGAAGCCCGAGTTCCAAGAGAGGTTTTTGTAGTTGCTTTTGTTTGTTTTTTAAAGGTTTTCATTGAAAATAATGAGCTATTTCTTTTTTTTTTTTAAGTGTTTTTTTTTGGGCAATTTTTTAGCCTTTAATGTGATAGAGATAGTGAGAGAGAGAGAGAGAGAGAGAGAGAGAGAGAGAGAGACAGGCTGCCGTGACAAGGACCAAGCAAATGCTTGTCAACTGAATTTTATGTCCACATACTGAAACTGCAAGATCACATTACTCGGTAAATGATGGGTCCTAAAAAAAAAAAAAAACTGAAATAATGACACCATGATTCCTGACCAACTTTCACCAGAGCTCCTGCCAGTGTTGAAAACATCCTGTAATAGATGTTTGCTGGTGGGCGTGGCCATGAGCGAATTAACATAGTGTATCCACATATTTTATACTAACTCAATTTTTGGCTCTAATTTAATCTTCCATCCCTTTCCTCATCTAATTCTCATCTCTCTCTCATATATTCCCGTTGCCAAGGGCTGGACATGCTTTAGCGTAACATCCATCCCATTAAAACAATTTAAGGTTAATTCAGATGGCCAAATTTGAGGTCTGGGAGACAATTACCCTTTGGTTAATTAATTCATAGGAACATGATTTAGAAGAGTGTGTTGCCCTTCAAGGCATATTCCTCTACTTTATCAGACATACTGTAAAGAGATAACAGGCCTCCTCAAACGGGAACAAGGCTCAGATGCAGGCAGTGATATCACAGACTTGATTAGGCAACAGCAGGGGAGAATGTAATCCTGACGGGTCAGAGAGACGTTTCCCTCCTGCGGCTCAATATTCATCAGCAGATTTTCACTGTATAATTTTCTCCTCATCTGTTTCTCAAATAATGATCCTTCGTCTGGGAGAGAGGCGGTTTGAATGGGCTCTCATTCTGCACAGCTGGATGGCAGCAGCAGCAGCAGCAGCAGCAGCAGCAGAGATCTGAGTACCTGCTCCTGGAAGCAGAGGTAAAGAAAACAGGAGATGAAGGCAATAATGAGGACTCGTAAACAGAGACGGGGGAAGCGACATCCTCGGTGACACTGTGGCTGTTATACTGCTGAGTCACCGAGCGTCTCTGAGAGAAACTTTATTCGCTATTGTTTTCCCTCTGACTGTGTATCACTTAAATCTCACGCTGTTCACTTTGAGGAAAAACTGACGACCTCACCATGACCCTCAGTTTTTTTTTTTGTTGTTGTTTTTTTTTCTTTTATGCTGCACAGGCTGAATTTCCCCTGAGCTTCACCCCCCCAATCTGAATTCAGCCAGCATTCAGTCTGCGTAGAGGGAAAACTGCAGCGAGAGCACTCTTTCAAAGCATTTTTTTTCCCTTCTACCCCCGCCTTGTCATCTCACCATCTCGCAGTGTAAAAGTTCTTGTACTCCCACGCACATTATCCCACAGGGAATTGTTCCAGCTCGTGTCCAACCTTAAAACGCTTGATTGTGGCATTTTGAATCATCGGTTGATGACAAGTCTGTGAACAAAGTCAGAACTGAGGGGTATTACTGAAGTTTAGACTTAATTGAGTTATATAACGCCGAGGGACTGGTGATGTGTTGTTGTAAGTGCAGGATGATTAAGACTTTGGAGTGAAGAGGCTCTTTTCATCTGCATGTTTGGGTTTCATCTCAAGATGAGACAGATTGGTGGAGAATTTTAGATTTGTTATGCGAGTCCATGTTGGATGAGGGAGTCTATATTTCTGTGCAGATGCACAAACTTTTATTTTTGCCTCTGCCCCATAAGAGGGGCATCTTTTTTTAACTGTGCATGGTTGGGGTTTGTTTTTGCTTGAAGTCGCAGTAAAGTAGCCAATGAGGTAACCACAGGCACTTTTGGAACCTGCCAGAGGGGCAGCTTAGCCAATCAGGTGTGCTACCCATAGGGGTACTTTGGCCAGGGGCACTTGGGCCAGTTGTAAAGGCATGAGTAAACTAGATGGGCAACCAGAGGGGCATTTAAGACAATGATATGGGTGTCTGGGTCTAGATAAACTAGACAGGCACCAACAACAGGGACCCAAGTACAAGAGGGGCAGTTGGACCAACGTGGAGGTAACTACAGGGGAACTCGGGCCAAACAAGAAGGTTGCTAGGGCCACAATTTGGCCGCAAACGGGTCATTTTTGTCATCATATGGTCACTTTGAGTAAACAGTCGGCAGCTGGGACAACAGCAGGGGCTCAAGTGCTAGTGGGGCACTTGGGTTGACTGGAAGGTGCAGTTTTGCAGACCTGAGGGGCACTTGTGCCCACCGCAGGCCATTTACCCAATCATATGGACACTTGGGCAACCAGAGAAGCCACTAGTCAACCTCGGCTGACTAGAGGGGCAGATTTGCCAGCCTGAGGCCATGTGGGTACCTGGTACAGCTACAGGGGCAGTACTGTGGCCAATAGGGGCAGCTGGGCCAAACAGAGGGGCATTTTGTGTCCCCCTGTTGGGCAAAACCGAAGCATGCAAGAGTCCTGCTTAGGGCACATTTTTTCTTTCCCAACCTGTCACGTATTTTAATTTCCATTGAGGGTCTTCTTACTATTTCTTCACCAAAACCCAGGTGGCCGGTCTCAGATTGAACACGGAGCCATCGTTCGTCCGCTTATGCGTCATCAGAACAGTTTCACCGCACCAATTTAGCTTTCACTTACCGTTTCTGCCCTTTAGAAAGTCCTTGTCCTCGAGTAACCCCAGAATGGGAGGGAGGATGCAGAGAAACGCAGGAGAGAATGAGAGACACGTAATGAAGAGAGAGACACAGAAGAAAGGGGGGAAGGCGACACAGAGAGCGATGTGTTCCCGCCTCATTAGCGGCCTTCAGACAGTCTCTGGTCAAATCAAAACCTCGCTGCCAACAGAGCACACAGGCCTGAGCACCAGCACTTTGATCACCCCCACCCGTCATTCCTGACTGCAATCTGCACCACCTGTCTGCTGCTTTTCTTCTGACTCCCATTTCATGTTTCTGTTTCTAGTGTCACATCCATCACAACTTTCAAACAAGCCGCCTTGTCAAGCGTAAGCCACACGTCTTGTTGAGTGTCGGAGAAGAAGATCGGGGGGGGGGGGGTATTCTGTGGTGTTTGATTTAGCAAATCAATATAATAGGGTGTTAATGTGGCTTTAATAATGCGTAGGACCCTATGAAATGTCCTTGAGGTGTCGCATTGTCCTTCATGTGGGTATTCAGCCAAATGGTGACTTAATGATGCTGATTATAATGTGAAGAACAGGCTCTCATCTGAGGCGCTGCGCCATTAAAGTGGCTGCCAAACCTCCAGTGTGCACACATGCAAACATACATACTCTTGTGGCCATTTTTGTAAGTCAAAGTCAAGAGACAACAGACAGGATGAGCTATTGGTGAATCCGCACACACATTTCTTGTCTGTCTCTAGTCAGAGACAGACAAGAAATGTTCCTTTTTTTTTTTTTTTTTGTGCAAGAAATAATACTTTTGTAAGCCGACAATCCGTATTACAGCCTGATTTAAGTGACTCACTGTGTTAACTCCTCGGAGACAAACCGCAACAGAGATGAACCATGTGATGGATCACTTAAGAAAAAAACAGTTAAAAAGTCTTTACTTGCCTATTTCTCACTGTGGGGAACCAATTAGAGGCCAGAAATGATTAGTTAGATGCCAGGAATTGTATTAAGCAGCTGGGGTCTGCGCGTTTGTCGAAACACAAAATCTATCAGATTCCATCTCTCTTGTCCTGCGTCCCCCTGCCTCCAGCATGTGTCTGCTGTCTCACATAATCAGTCTCCATTTTGCACCCCCATCAGCCTCCCTGTAATGATTATATATAGCCAGTCACACCTATTGATCTTCTGTAGCCTGATTCATTTTTTTTTTTTTTTTTTTAACGGCCTCATTTTTCTTTTCAATGCACTGTAGGAGTAAAAACGATCACACAGACACGACGTGCTTACACTTGTGTCATCAGGTTGCAAGGATTTGTGCTGTTGTTGTAATTTATAACGAGAGTCGCGGTGACGTGTTTAGCTTAGATATTGGCGCCTGTGTATTACTGCCAGTGCAGTTCAGGATTGTAGTCTTTACTGCAGAATGCAAGATGTCGGAGACTGTCCTCCTGTGGAAAAACAAGCCCATAGGTCGTCTGTGCAGCAGGTTATTATCACCCATAGTTATGTTTTTGTTGCTAGGCGACATCTAGTGGTCGTAGTAATTGTGACAGGAGCAAAGGGAAAAGTGCGGTGACGTATAAAGTATAAAGACCGAAAAAGTCGGCGCCAGGAGGAGGTTGTGGTGGATGGGTGGATGAATACGACCCAGGAGAGCGCGCTGTTCGATTCCCATGCGAAACCAGCGGTTTATGTTGTGTCTTTCATCCACGAGCGTTCATACAAAGTTAACCACCTTATTATTGTAACCATGACAACAAAGATTGTCTAGTGTTGAGGAAGTACTTATTTTAACCTAAAAATCACAATCTTTTCCTAAACCTAACCAAGCAATGACCGTTATTTAGTTACCACGGCGACCAACAGTATGCCATTCTCGGTACAGTCGCGTGTCTATTAAGGTGACCACGACAAGGTGCGGTACACATGCTGCCGTAGGGTGCTATTTAAGGAGACGCTCCTATAGGTGGTATCAGAAGGTTGATAAAAGTGACCTGTGTGGTTGCTCAGGTCGGAGGAGTTGTTGAAATGGCGATAAGACGGTTTTGTTGCTGCATCACAAACTCGTCATTTTCAAGTCGCTCTGTTGTCAAGTAGATGCTTAAAGTGTAAATACTAATAAGGCACTGTATCTGCTTTTGTGGAAATGTGTGCACACATGTCCTCGGGTGTGTTTTTTTTTTTTACGCAGCCGCTGTTTGGCGAAGTGAAAGACCCAGAAGAGCGCAGCAATGACGGTGTCAATCATGTGGCTGTGAGGAGGACAAATCTCCCCGCAGCACCTTGTACACCCTCCACTGCAGCTTTCTGGGGATTAGAGCTGCTTGTGTTTGCTTTCAGCCTCATATAATACAGTCCCTGCAGAGACACACACTACATAAAACACCCTGTAGCATGCGGCCATTAAATATGTGTGTGTGTGTGTGTGTGTGTGCGTGTGTCTCCCTCTCTCTCTCTTTTTCTTTCTCGCCCTCTGTTGAGCCCAGCAGTCACATGGAAAGCGGCCCGCGATAATGAACCCAGATGTGAGCGCTGCCCTTGGGTTAGCCATACCGAATAAATGGGCTTGTTCCTGCCCCACACACACACACACACACACACACACATACACACACACAAATACTCTGACCATTTTTTGGTTTGGTTACTTGAGACCGAATGGGGTATGTAGACAGTGGCTGAGGGTTCAGGTTGTTTTCAGAATGAACTTTACCCCAGTCTGGTTTATCAGGGTTGATGCCTAAAGCCCTAATTCTTAAATTTAATTCTGTGAGCTGTATTTTGGAAGCTGTTTTTTTCAGGAGCTTTATTTATTTTCTCCCCACGTGAACTGTAAAACCTCTGAATCTCAGACTTAACGTTGGATCGTGTGCCTGTATTAGACAAACAATAATGTGCCTTTTTGCTTAATTGGCTTTGGTATTTTGCTAGTTTGATTGCTTTGCACGCAATTAAAATCCCACCTTTTTGTTTTGATTTTCAGATAGTGCCATGAAAAAGCAGGAACCCTAATGAGTGTCAGAATTCTGAAAGTTGAGGAAAATATAGTTCATTTTGTGATTAATTTGCAGTCGTGGGGACGGTTTTTTTTTAGTATTGATTTGTGACTGCCTTTCATAGACAAAAGCAGCATTTGTGTCTTCTTAAATCGATCTGGACCTGTGCACCGGACCTGTGGGTGCACACAACAATGTGCTTTCCTCCCCTCTAAGCTTCAGATGTTGTGATCTGCTCTGATTATCAGTAAGCAGCTTAGTTCTGGCGTGTAGAAGTCCAATATTTTTCGCAATGCAAGGTGAAGAGGTTTTTGGATTAGATGGGTGCAATGAAACAAGAACATCCAGGTATTTGGGAAACTTCCAGGTGATGAAAACCTGCAGGACAAAGTCATACTGCTAAGGTCGTACTGATACAGACCTGCACTGTGAGACCTGTAGGCTCTTTACAGCAGTTTCCCTTTAACATACTACAACTTTATCACAACTTGGGTCTTATATTCATATTTTTGGCCTTTTATTTTCTGTCAGTATTAATATTCCTGTGCTTTGGGAACACAGCAACATAGTTTAACAGGTTAAAAAACCCGAGCAGGCAGATGATCAGACAGGTTTTAAACCTGCAGATTAGTGTGGAAAGAAACTACCTGTTGAAAACATCATAGTCAGACGGCTTGTGTTTTGCTCCATCAAACTTCAGTATCAGAAAATAATAAAATGAAATAAGATCGAAGTTGTAATCAACAGAATTTATCCTGTAGAGGTATTAAAAAAAACTAAAACCAGCATATTTTATTGGCTGCAGGAGCCGGAGGCAGGGTGACCTCAGATTGACTGAGGTGTCAGGTGAAGAGACAGTGAAGCTCAGAGTGTTGTTCTGTGCCTGAACCCTAACCCGCCAGAGGAGGGAGAACAAGAGGGAAGACTGTTTCCCTAAAGGGGTCATTGAAGAATAACCTTAATTAGTCTATTGATGAGCACGTCTGTTGAGCCAGAAATAATGATCAAAGCTCGGCGTTTTGGATGCAAACGTGGTGTGACGTGGAGTTAATCCTACGGATGATATAAGGCTTTATTTTTGGCAGGGAGTGAGGGAGTGGAGTCAATTTACTTACATTTACATGAATTTACTTTTGTATCAACTCGGCAAATAACACATGATGGAAATGGCTATCGTGCTTTCCATAATGAATGAATATATTTAAATGAATGCAGTAACAGTTTTTAAAATGCATTAATTCATTAGAAATCAATGTTCCATTTGCATCTTACTAAAATGTGACTTTTTCTGTAATTTATGTTTAATTGCAGCTTCTTTAAGGGGAATGTTATTATTATACATAATTATATAGGAGTCTGAGGTTGTTGTTTTTTTTTGTTTTGTTTTTTTTTCAGCCCTAGGTAGTTTATGCAGATGTGCCTTTCCGGCTGCATATACGCTCAACAAGCTCCTCCGGTCGGAGGATTAGGGCAGCTTGCATGTAGCCTGAGAGGCAAACCCAGGGTGAAAACAGTCCATAAGCACTTTCTGCTGCTTTTGCGTGTAATAATATTCATCAGTGAACCAGAGGCGCTTAATTTTTTTTTTTTTTTTTTTTTTTTTTTTTTTTTAAGTCCCGGATCTGCCCTTTTTTTGTAATTGGCTCAGCACCAAAACTGAATGCGCTCTTCCCGCCTTCTTCCGACAAGTTTGGTGCAAATTGGTTCAGTGGTTTTTGCGTAATCCTGCTGAGAAACAAACAGACACGGGTGAGAACATAACCTCCGTGGTGGAGGTAATTAACAACCAAGCAAATAAAGGAAAAGGAAGTTAAGTGAAACAAACCGACCACCCCGATGTTCTTGGAAGTAATATCCTGTGAGTGCCACCCACCCCACCCACTCTTGGAATATGTTTTTATAAGATGCAGCTTTCTGATACCCCTCTGGCTGAGATCAACATCTGTGTAATTGTGTGTGCGCGTGTGTGCGTGTGTGTGTGTGTGTGTGTGTGTGTGATGGAGGTGCTCGAGTTCAGCCCCGTTGTCGTAGCCTGTTGATGGCCAGTGGCTGTTTATTAATGGATGGGATGGAGTGTGTGTTGGGCCCCCCTCCAAGAATCAAAGGAGAGTTTGAGAGTACACACCAATGCATTTATCTGCTTCACTGCTCCTAATGCCCCCCGGCAGTCAAACACTTCTACAGTGTTATAGCTGTCACTGCAATTTTATAAGCAGATGGGTGGGTGAGTGGGGGGGTGGGGGGGCATTGTGTTAGACTCTGGACAAAGCTGTCTTGTGTTTGTGTGTGTGTTCGGCGTGCACCAGTTAATAATGTTAATGTTTACCTTCATGTATATGTGTAACATCTGTGTTTCCGTGGAACGTTTGACATCATCGCGACTGCCCTTAAACAACAGTGAGGAAACACTCTATAGTTAAGTTCCACCTCAAACTTGTACTTAAACACACTATATCTACCCACCACCCACCACCCACCCCTCCCTCTCCTGCTCGACCTTTCCTAAATCCCCCTCGACTCCAACTGAGTCTCGTCTGCATGACCGCAGCACTTCCATTAAGCCCATTAATCCTGTTCAGGCAGCCCCCTCCCACGGTGTCCCCTCTTACCGTCCCACTGTCCGGTGTCCACAGGTCCACCAACGCCCAACGCAACACACACCTCACCTAGCGCTCCCTCACATCAGCCCTGCAGCAAATATACATTATCTGATGTCAGCATGCATTATGCAAAAGCCACATGAGTGCCATTAATGCGTATTAGTGTTCACATTTGGAGTAAATTAGCTCAGAGTGCCGTGTGGTGCAGCTGTAGAATATGTTACTCTGGCCTATTTATTATATTTATTGAATCAAAATACATGTCCTGATATTACCTTACCACAGATATACTGCATCAGCATGGCCCTACGTATATGTGGGTAAATATACAATAATAAATTGCAGTGCATATACAGCATGTTTTATACAGTGCGTTTTTATGTATAAGTGAGCCTTATTTTCTTAAATGAAGTGTTGCATATATTTAGTTTCATTTGTGTTTTTATATAGTTTTAATTTATAGTAATGCATTCCTGAAATTCAGCTATATATGAACTTTAAATATATGACTCTAATTTTGATGGTGAAGCTTCAGTATTGGAGTGCAACTCATACTGGATTTAAAGACATGAGACAAACATTTTTATTGATTCTGTTCAAAAAGAATTGTGACTAAGATGTGTACTGTGTGGGGTGTTTTCCAGTGTAAACTGTAATAGGGACACTGACTACAAAAGCACACAGCCTTTATTGAGAAACTGAGCCTTAAAATGAGCCGTCAGGACTTCTGTAACTTTGTGATGTCACAACATCACAGTTCATTACCCCCCCCCCCCCATGCCCCAAGCCCCACCCACCTGGACCCACCATCCAGCCTTGCAGGATTTGGTGTCTCTGAGTGTTTACCTGAAATCTGCTATATTTTTACTGGATCACTCAGAAAACAGTCAGCCAATCAGCGGAGAGGCCTCACAGACCTGTTCTTTTTTTTTTTGTTGTTTTTTACTTAAAACCACATATCTTCTTATGGATATCAAATCTTCAAAATAAAAAAACAGAAAAGTGTAAAATATAGGACCTTTTTGAATAACCTCATACAAATCCTTTGCATTTCTGCACTGCGATTTCTTGTTACTTAGCTGATATTCAGTATAAATCAGTGTATTGCTCAGGGTCTACTCAGTACACATCTTTGTCAACTTGATCAACATCAGCATGAAAAAAAAAAAAAAAAATCCAGTATCTGTTCTGGCTCTCTTATATTCACACAACACAGTGTGTAGATGGTTTGTAAGTAAGTAAGTGGAGGCTCTGACTAATTGCCTGTCTGAGTGTTTTTCTGTCGTGTGTCTCATTTTTCTTGGGGTAGTTTGATCTGTCACTGTCTCTCCAGGTCTCTATCCCTCTGTTCTTTGCTCAAACTAGATCTTTTTGTTCCTTTTTTTACAATGCATTGCATTTTCAGAAGAGGCAGCATGTAGGTATCTTAAAAACGACACGCCACCTCCCTGGCTGCATGAATCATCTTTTACTTTCTACTTATCTTTTGTGTTTTTTCTTTTGTAGCTTTTGACTTCCCTTTGGGTTCTGCTTTTTGGTGTTTTCCCCCTGTTATGTTGTAGTTAAACACATGTCTTAATGCGAAGATGAACTAACTTGATTCATGAAGATTTTCTTACCATGCTGTTCCTGTGTGTTTATTAGCAGTAGTGTTGGTAATAATGGAAACCCCTTCATATTTAACAATAGTTTTGTTTGAGTATTTCAAACATTGAGTAGATTTCTCGATTAACTCTTTGATTTCTCATCCATTCTGTCTGTGCTGCATATTTATGTTCTTTTTGATTTGGTCTCTGTTTTTGAAATGTGTCTGCTTCATCAGTATCATGACAGATGTTTCATCCTGTCCATTGTCTCCTCCTCCTCCTCCTCCTCCTCCCTCGACACCACACACCTGTCTCTCATCTGTTCTGTGTGGCTGCATGGTCTTATTTTATTTATTTATTTATTTTGCACGATGTATGTAGCTCTCACAGATATTGGAAAGATTTAATATCGCTCTCTTTCTCTCTTTTCTCTCTCCCTCCTCCCCTCCCTGTTTTTATTTTTTTTTTTATTTATTTTTTATTGTCTTTTTCTGTTCTTTGTGGTCCCTCTGCAGGGGAGGTGCTCTTTCAGATGGCTGAAGTGCACAGACAGATCCAGATCCAGCTTGAAGAGATGGTGAGCATGTGGCGGTGATGGTGGTGGTGTTGCTAAAATCAGCACTTCTTAAGCTGCGAGGTTGGGAGCCAAACAGATTGTGGGCCTGTTTCTTTAGAGTCTCGCATCACAGGATATGTTTTTAATATTTAATACTCGGCAAGACACACTCTTAACTGCGTTTGAGTAGGCTGGAGTGTGTTTCCATCCTCTGACGGCAGCAGCTCCACTTAAGTATGGTTTGTTTACCCGTATGTAAATTACAGACTGGAAACATTTTTCAGTTTAGTTCCCTAAAATATCTTTTATTTGAGTAAATTGGCCAGTTGTGGCGACATTAGCGGGGAAAGTTCAGTCAACTGAGAAGTGAGGAGCAGTCCACCTTTTTAATCTTTTTATGCAAAAGCGTATTTTAAATGGTATCTCCTCTCATCCACTTTGGGTAATGGGCGTCAAAGATCCGAGGTAATGATGCTGTTTCTTGCACAACAATAATTTACAAATTAGACATTGACTTCTCTCTTCTTTAAGAGACAGAGAATGACGATGAATGCATCATTGATGACACTAGATATTATGACTTGTTGCCCAACTGTTCTGACCTGGCTCTTCACTGAGACACATGGACAGTTGTGTCTTAATTTCTAGGCAGTGAACCCAGTGTTCCTTACAATTTAAGTTCCTGCCTTTTCAGCAAATATCCTGCTGATAGTAGTTTAAGAAAATATTACGGCTCCCAACACAGATGATAAGGAAGAGGAAGAGGATGAGAGGTCACTAAGTTTAACAGTACAGGCGCTTTAGTATACATTGTGGGAATAAAATAAGTAAAAACACAATTTCCTTAGTGCTATTTCACCACTGGTTCAACTTTGCTCTCTTAACCTGCACACACACACACACACACACACACACACACACACACACACACACACACGCACACAGAAGCACATATACTCCACACGCACAGAGACAACAGACTGACGTTGACATGAGTTTTACACGCCAGACATCCTCCGCTAATCTGCTGGGCGTGACATTTCCGACAGCAACACGAGTACGTCCCTTCCAAGTCATTCATGTGCCACACCGCTGCAAGGCTGAGTTCCTTAATGAAAATAAGCCACTGCGGTTAAGTGTGTAACAGCTTGAGGTTTGAGTTTAAATTGTGTTTTGTTGCATTGTTTTTGAGGCATTTGTGTGTGTTGTTGTTGTGTGTGTGTGTGTGTGCGTGTCTTTTCGCAGCTCAAGTCCTTCCACAACGAGCTGCTCACAGAACTGGAGAAGAAGGTCGAGCTGGACGCACGCTACCTGAATGTGAGGTTCCCTTTATGATGCACAGTTACATAACAGTCAAAGTCCCACCTTCTTATTAAGATCATCTCTGTTCCTCAGGCTTATGTGTAATATAAAATGAATAAGTGACTGAAAATCCAAATCAACTCAACTGAGTTTTTTTTTTTTTTTTTTACCTGAACCTTTTTTAGCTCATTGTTTTGGTTTCGGCAGAACATTTAGCTGCTGCAGAGCTGATGGAGACCAAACCAGAGCTAAAAAGAAGAGAGTGGATAGGCTGTCCTTAATCTGTTATGATGTGATAAATTTAAGGTGTTAATCTTTAAAGGGCTGTGTGTCTCTGTTTGGTGCGGAGTTCATCTGCCCCCTTCAGGCACAAAAAAAAAAAAACCCAATAAATGCAGCTTAAACAAAGATAAAATTATGATTTTGTTTAACATTTAATGCCACAAATCCCATGAGTTTCAGCTGCAGAAACACTGTCGAAGCCTGCAACTCAGTTTAGAAGTAAAACTGTAGAACCAGATGAATTATTAACTGAATATTAGATAATATTTAGAGCATCAATTATAATCATGACTAGTGAAGCAGACTCACGTGGCATCATACACAGATTCATTATGTAACAGTGTACCTGACCCAGCGTGTCCTCGACTGCATCACCACTTTTAACTCTGCTCCACATCAGCGAGGCGTCTCCGGGGAGTAAAGTTATGGGGAATACAGCAAAGACAAAATGCACAGTCTCTCCTTAATTTCCCACCGGCTTCCATCCAAACCACTGCAGCAAGTTGCATAAATTACTTCTCCCACTCCGGCCTGTGAATTATGACTCATTCTGTGAAAATGAGTTTTGGAGGAAAAAAAAAAAAAAATTAAAAATTAAACAAATTAATTTATGGTGATCAGTTTGGATTCAGTCCCAAAGACATTTTATTCATTCTAGACAGCGGATGTACCAACATGTGTGGACGGCTCACTCTGATCGTTACACTCAGAAACGATGATGTATTCAAATTCAAATGAGGCACTGAATGAACTCATGTTTTCAATTTTGATTTGCGTAGTTGTGTTTGTCACATATATAGTACATAACACATGCAGCACACACACATAGTGTTAGTGCTGTGATAGACTGGTGACATGTCAGTATTATAGTAGCTTTTGCCCAGTGCATGCTGGGTAGGCTTCAGCCTCTGTGAGCAAGCACATTTTAAATGAGAATAGGTCATTTAATGATGTCATCAACAATAAAAATAAATAAATAAATTTAAAAATGATAATAATTTTGGTGGCCTTATACCAAAACATTAGACATTTTCGACATGGCGTGGCTGTAATACATTTTCAAGGTTATAACCATCAGTACAGTTTGGGGCACATGTTCCACTTGAGGAATTTAGGCGAGCTCTGTCAAGGCTGGGGATTTGTGGGAAAAGAATTATATTATACCAAATGTCAAACTTTTGGGACCCAAATTTTCCAGTTTTCAGGGACTGTAAATTTTGGCATCAAAGCTCCAATAAATCCAGAGCAATTTTGGGTTTGAGGGCACTATAAGTAAATCTTCCCCCCGGGTCCCAAAAAGTAAATGTTATAACTGTTATTGATCGAGAGGACAGAATCACGAAAAAAGAAAAACTGAACTTTAGAAGGAGAATAAATGACCAAGACATCACAGTCCCACAGCACCACCCTCCTTCAGTTCTCCCGTCATCGTGCTGCACCAGACAGTGAAACAGAAGCTGACCACTTGTCAGGGCAGTTTGAAATGAATATATGTCAGTGTAAAATATCATCTGTGGATGCTGAGACATGCGAGTGCTGCCCTGTCCCTGCTGACTTTGTACTGTTCCCCTCAGGCTGCACTGAAAAAGTACCAGATGGAGCACAAGAGCAAAGGGGAGAGTCTGGAGAAGTGCCAGGCAGAGCTGAAGAAACTGCGCAGGAAGAGCCAGGGCAGCAAGCACCCCTCCAAGTATGGAGACAAGGAGATGCAGGTCAGTCTGCGTGTGTGTAGTGTGTGTGTGTGTGTGTGTGTGTGTGTGCGCGACGTACTGCAGTGTGTTCACAGGAGTAAATGTCCTCAGGTGCTTGCAGGTGGCTGAAGTGTCAGATGTTTTGAATGGTGCAAAATCTAGATCCCGGTGCTTCTTTGGTTTAGTGAAGAGGAATAAAGCAGATGTCTTGGCTCTGTGGCTCATAAAGGATCTTTACAGCCAGCTGGAAGACCACTCTTTTAAAAAAACAACATGACAACATGGCAACAGCAGCCAGTGCCAAGAAAATATGATCCCACTGGCTCCGGTCCAGTCTGTGCCGCAGACAACCTGCCACTCAGCCTTTACAGAAAACATTAGTCTCTCATAATTCACTTCGTTTTTATTCTGAACTAGAATCATCAACGCAGACTCGCAGTGATCCCACGCTGATTCCTCTGTATGTACCGCACTCTGCTCCTCGTAGAGCTGGCTTTCAGATGCTTTCCCCTCCTCCTGATGGGATTTGAGCTTCAGTGCGGCTGGTAATCCGTGACTACTGCTGGTGTTGATGGGATAGGACGTGCTGAGCTGAATGGGATAGGACCGCCGACTGGGCGCGCACACACACACACACACACACACTCTCTCTCTCTTTCTGTGGGCTGGTCTTCACAGTGAGAGAAATGGAGATAGAGAAGGTTATGACTCAAACTCACTGTGTCAAACATCTGAGTTGTTTTTTTGTTTTTTGCTCGAGGAAACTTGAGCTGAACAGCAACAACAAATACACAGATTGAACTGCGATTGTTACCATGGTTGGAAATATATCAAAACATGGGGTATACAGGAGAGACAGACATCAAGGTCATCAAACAACAGTCACACTGAAATTAATACAGTATTCACAAATAAATCATGTGTTTTAGACATAACAAATAGCTGAAATGACCAGGTGAGGTGTGTTACTTAAATCGGATTCTAAAGTGTGCATATATATAAATATATATATTAAACAAGGTGTACATTAAAACTGAGCCCTGACAGCATGTCCCCGGTTCGACTCCCGGTCAGCCGGACCCTTTACTGCATGTCTCTCCCCAACTCGCTTTCCTGTATTTCTGTCTCCACTTTCCCAGTCAAAATAAAGGCATAAAAATGCCCAATAATAGTAATAATAATAATAAACTTAATAGAAATTTACAATACTAAGACAACACTAAAGAAACCCCTAAAACATGATTTGACTAACAAATTAGATTAAAATTAGATTAAAAATGCAGTGTTTAATCCAGGTTTCACTACATTTACTTTGTATCTCTGCCAAAGTGCTCCCATAACTTTCCCGGTCTGTTTCATTAGTTGCTACATTTTTATCAGCATTGCATAATGTTTGTTTATCTAGGGCAGGTGAATGGGTTGAATGAGGCATTTTTCCCTCTGATGTTCAGGTCACTGCTTGAGCAGAGGCATGAGGAGACGGCGCGAGTCTCAGCGCCCCTGTATGTAGGTGTTGTGGTGACACATGGTGGGCGGGCCCTCTTACACAACCTGCACAGGAGACACTGCTGCTGTGATGTGCTGTCTGTCTAACCAGAGAGACAGAGCACGAGGATATGTATACATACGGGGTATAAAATAGGGCATCAGGATGAAGACCTCAGCTCTCAGCAGTAGCTCTGGATCTGTGGTTGATGGAGTCCTGAAGCTGGTGAGTGTTGTGATGTTTCCACCTGGTCAGCATCAAAGGTGACTCAAAATAATTAAAGTCACAATGCAGCGGAGGAATATGGAGCTTCATCCACTGACAGCTTATCTGCACTTGATATTGTGCCCATGGATACTGTAGTTATACATGTATGCAGTTTTGAAAGTCCAAGGATGTACAGACAGGAGATCAAACAAGCAAAACTGGATAGAATATTTAAAGGTCCATACAGCATAAAGGTAGATGTCCATGTGTTGTTTGATTATAAAGCAGGTCTAGGTTCTATATTAATACTGTGTATTATGTATTAGTATCAAAGCGCTCAGTCCACAGTGAAATGCACACAGCCTGTATACAGAAACTGCACCTTGAAAAGAGTTGTCGAGACTTCTGTAACTTTGTGATGTCACAACAAAGCAGTCAGAGGCTCAGAGCCTCCTCTCTTCTGATTGGCTCACCGACCTGTTGTTACTAGAGCTCCAGAGAGAAGCCTGAGAAAGGAGAACTACATTTAGATGATTTATTGTTCTTAAAACCACAAATATATCTTCTTATGGATCAACACTTCAAATAAAACACAGGAAAACTGTGAAATATGGGACCTTTTTAAATTTAAACTCAATAGTTGTAAAAAAAATATACGCACAGTAAGAAACTGCGACATTATACCGTAGCAGATACTGTGTGGTTTTAACTCATCATTTTAGTGGTGGTGTCAGAGGTTAATGGCTAATTGTGCAGCACTCCCAGAGGCGCAGGCAGTCGTCCCATACGGCTCTGCAGGAGCAGCAGGGGAAGTAATTATTGTGTAATTGTTAGTGTTGCTGCGATGGATGGCTGCTGGAGCGTGAGAGGGGCGGCTGGGCCAGTCATTACAAAAATCGATACTGTGGAGCTATGAGGAAGAACGGCTCAGAAACATTCGGCCCCAAAAGTCCTGCAGTTCCTCTGGGCTTTAATGCCTTATTGGGTCTGAGAGATCCCCTCTCAGCTGAGAGGCCAGGCCCCCGTCCCCCCAAGTGCCGGTTGTTTCATCTCTCAAGGCGAACTGACCGTCCAAAAGCCAACACTTGGCTAATTTGAGTTTCAGAGACCAGTGTGTGTATGTGTGTCTTTATTTCCGCCAGCTAGATGTTTTGTTTTTTTTTTTGTTTGTGTTTTTCTGTTTGTGAGTTAGCAGGATACCTCAAATTCTTGTTTGCAAATTTCAGGGAAATCTGGTGAAAAGTTCAGCCATGAGCCAAAGAACATGGGATTCATGTTTAGTGCAGATGCACAGATTTTTTTCTCATATTTATTTCAACAGTTTCACGTTTCTTATTAACTTTCTTATTAACGTACCGTAGTGTCTTTCTTGATGCTGACAGAATCTGTAATCCGAAGTCTTATCAAAGTAAAGTGAGAGCATTGTGCAGCTCAGGTATGCACTCTGAACACCCCCTAGTGTGCACCTTGGTTTGTTCTAGCATGTGTTGGTGTTATGGACCTCCTGAGTACCATGTGTATGTTGTGAGGGGGCCAGATTCCTGCTGTGCATCATATGGGCCCGCATGGGAACCGAGTCTTGGCAGGACGAAGAAACACCAGCGGCCTGCACCGTGCAACAGATTTGCCTCTTTGAATATACAATATGGAGTATGCATGTGCCAGGGTACTTGTGGCAGACTGTGTGTTTGTGCAGATCCTCAAAGTTTTTGCTGCTTGTGTATGGATGTGTGTTGGCTTGCTTGCTTAGACATAATGAGGCTGTGTACTCCACCAAAAGCCCTTCCCTCTCTCTCTCTCTTCATGCAATCCGTCCATTGTCCAACTTTTAATTAAGTGATGCTGCAGTTCACTAGAGCCTTTTTGGAGCAGCAAGAAAAACAAACACACCACATATTAAAGTAATCGCTGTTCGCTCCTCCTGCTCATGATTGATGTTAACATTAAAAGTATAGGCGATGGAAAGTCACCCATTTACAATGGAGGCCCTCAGGGGCCATAAAGCACTGGGCTGCTGTCTGAGCACAATATACTGTACACTCTGATAAATGCTCTGCTACATTTGTTACTGAAGCATGATTGTTGGAAAATGGTAGTTTGTGGCTTTAGATGATGCTCATGTAAAAGAAGTCGCTCGTCCTGCCTCCCACTTCCACTACATTGTCCTGCAGAATCTTTTAGTTTTTTTCTGTAATAAGAATAAATCCAAAGACATAATGCTGAAACAGTTAATTGGTTGATTGACAGAACATTAATTGCAAGTCAGTGGTTCCCACCCAAGAGGTCACGAAATCCAAGTAAGGGTTCCCAGGAGTAGAAAATAACAATGATAATAAAAAAAATAAAAAAACGTAAACTTGACAAAACTATTGATGTTTCCTCTAAGATGTGGAAATCACTCTTTGACTGAACCTGTAGATATTATGTCATATTATGACATATTAGGTTTTGCTATTGCTACATAGCTAACGTTGGCATTGGCAGCTGTTTACTTACCAGTCTAGAGGAAACGATGTGAGTTCATTATCAAACTTCATTCCTTCACTCACCAACAGCTGTCTAACTCTTGTCTCTATCACGTCTTTTCTTCTACTGAAGTTAGCATGCTAACCAGCTAGCACCACCCTGTCTTGTCACTTTCTATCTTGTCCAAAGCTCTTGCCTAGCGACAATCCCCCCCCCCCCCCCCCACTCCCGGCAAGAAACCAAGATCGGCGACAGAGAAAACTTACAAATAGCCCCTTTAAGGGCGGACAAGAAGCAATAAGTTGGTAACCAGCAGTTTAAGGCATTCATCAAGCTAAAACCACCAGACATATACTGGTTCCAGCTTTATATCAGAAATGATATTGTTGCCAGAAGCAGTATGTTTCCTGCTCTCTCATTATGGTAGAAGATTTTCACCTTCTTTTATAAATACAAACTTCAGGACTGTGGAAACATCTGCTTGAAATGTTGAATTATGATCGCAACTTAATTGCATAAATCTTGTGGTTCTCGACTCAGGAGTGCAGAGTAGTAACACCAATCAAACACACAATTATCAACCCATCTCGAGAAGAAAGCCATAACGGACGCTGAGAAAGTGAGAATTTCCCGCCTCGTGTGAAAATTCTGCGAATGACACGTGAAAACACCTGCCCACTTTCTTCTTCTGGTTTCTGACACGTTTTTAATGGGATGAGATCAGAGGAGACGGTAGCACGTCATGAGATAAGAGTATAGTGGAGAACACGGTGTGATGAGGATCCGCTGGAGGAGAGAAATGAGCTGCAGTGAATTCCTGAAAACAGGAAGTCGGGTTGTTACCCGGCTTACCCATGATTCATGACCTCCCTCTGTTGCTTGTGTTCAAGCATAAACACACATCAAACACATTTGTCTGATAAATTCGGTGCTCGTTGTGTTAATCAGTTTGTGGGTGGAGAGAGGTAGCAGGCCCCAGGGCGTGCGTCACGTAGTGTAACTGGTTTTTACATTGGTGGTACATGTTTACATTTGGCAGAACATACAGTTCAGTTCAGTTTTGATCATGCGCAAAACATTTTGAGAAATATCCCACTAGAAACCTGTTCAGCTCGGTTCATTCAAAGAACCTCGGCTACAATTAGATTTTAGACTAATTGAAATTAGCAGCTCTTTTCTCTCAAAAATAAGTTGGGCTTTAAAAAAAAAAAAAAAGGTTGTTGACATATCTACACATCCTTTTGAATATAATTTCAGAAATACTAAATATTTAAGGACTTTTCTGTGCTGCCAGGCTGAAAAAGATTCTGTCTGCGGTACAGTTATGGAGATTTTTAACCTGTGTCACCAGATGTCACTCTGTTAACTTTAGAAACAAACAGTGGCAGACAGCATCCCCAGGTTCATCTTGATCTTAACGGAGACTGAAAGTTTTATTCATTAACTAAAATGTAAAAATAACTGTTACATAACAGGCACAAACTGGGTCTAGAAGGAAGCTTATGCATAGCAGCTGTTGCCAGATGAGCCTTGACAACCAGAGCTCTGTCTCATGTTATCAGTATTAATAAAAAAAAAAAAAAAAAAAAAAAAAAAATCTGGTTTGATTTCAGTCACATCTAAACTTTCTGTTCAGAAATCTCACTGCAGCTGAGATAACTCAAAAAGGTGTTTACTGTCTATAGAAATTATGACTTGCATCAGGCCAGAAACACCAAAATCAATTTCATCCTGAGATCTATTTTTTTTTTTAACCTGACAGGGAGCTTTGGAGCCAGTTAACACAATTGTCTGTTATTACTTTCATCCTTTTTGATGTTTTCTGTTTTCCTTCATCTCAGTGAGACACCAACGTTTTGTCAGTTTCAAATATTGAGCTGAAGAAAGAAACAAAAAAGTCTAAATTCATTCGAGCTGTAGGGGTTTTCTTTTACCTCTGCACGAAGCACACATGAAAGAATTTGCGCGTCACCCCGCAGGGTTTAACATCCTCCTGGCGAGGTCGGTTTAATTTGTAGACAAGATCTTAAAATGTTTTACTTTTTCACCAAGTATAATTACTGATCAATCTGTCTCTGTGAATGTTTCCACCGCGCTCACTGACGTATTTGGTTCTCAGCAGAGGTCATGCAGCCAGAGTACCAACAGCTCAGACTGTCTCTCATGTGAAATGAGTCAATAAATACTGGACACACAAGCACACGCTCTCCCCTCCCAGCACACGTCTTAAATGCTGATTGTGCTCGCCGTCAGCAGAAACCACGAGAAGCTTTTGGCCCGATTTTTATATTTTGTGTAAAGAAGGAGCTCTAGGCAAAGAGGAGCTGATGGGCAGAGGCATGAAAGGCCGGCTGGAATCTAATTAGCGCTTCATATCTGAGAGCGATCAGAACATGCACACACCGCATACTTACAGGCCTGATGTGTTGAAGCTGCTTAAATAATGGAAAATGAACTGAGCTGTGGTGGATGATTGTACTTTAATGTAGATCAGAGTAGCGGTGTTCTCCTGGGACCTGTTATAAAACTGTGTTGTATTCAGCTTATAGCACTAGAAAATTTCACGGGTTATATACTTAATGATTTTCTAGCTCATGCACATACAATGTCAGTACTGAGGAGTAAAATTAAACAGGGTATATACTGTATATTAGATATGGTCAGATGATTCGTTGGAGTAATATGTCACCTTTCAACAAGTACAGAGCACACAGTGGACTACACATAGTTTGCGATCGTTTGATTAGATGCAAATTTATTCAGGTTTATGCTGATCAACTGAAATAGTAAAGGTTTCGACACAGGAACCCTCTGTAAGGCAGGTCACCAGGATTAACTTACAACTCCCAAAAGAATAAAGCAATGCAAACCGGGGCTGTTGGGGCTGTTGGGGCTGTTGGGGCTGTTGGGGCTGTTGGGGCTGTTGGGGCTGTTGGGGCTGTTGGGGCAACTAGAGCTCTGGCGTACCTGGGCATCTGCCCTCTTTGCCAGGTCAGTTATCCAGCTTATCCAAGCAAGTGTTACACCTCCGTCCATGGTGTCTGCAGTTGTCCATGTGCATGGCCTTAGAATTACCATAGTTTTAGTGCTGAAACAATCAATTCATTTCAATTTGCTCACAGAAAATTGACAACAATTAGTCATGAAAGTCATTTGTCCTGCAAAAATGCAAAATAAATCCTCCTCCAATGAATCCTTTCCAGCTCTTCTCTGTTTTATATTTCATTGTAATTTGAATATCTTTGGATTCTGAACAAAAATATTTTCATATTTTTATACTTGTGGTAGAATTTCTTAGAATTTCTTAATGCTTTACAGACTAAGAAACATTTTACAGATGAATCAATACTGACAATAATTATTAGTTGCAGCATTAAAAGTGCATCTCACCTGAAAACTTACAAAACATGAAACATTACATCGTGATGATGTGATGGTGACATTCAGTGAACAGACAGTATCTGCCTGATGTCAGGTGAGGAAAACTTTATGCTCGGGGTCAAAAGAAACAGGTTTGACAGCTTCTGCTTTGTAGTTGTGGTATTACATTTTGTTTCGTCGCTCAGGGGACGTTTCAGGAAGGTTTTATAATCATGAGGAATTTAGCAGCACAGCACACACACACACACACACACACACACACACACACACACATGAACTCCAGGGTAAACCGGTAAACCACCCATTTATTAGCTTCTTATGACTCTTGTGTTTACTTTACACAGAGTCCGTCATATCTGTAAACTGCACTCACAACCACAGTCTGAGATGTCCCCCGTCTCGCTGCCTGTCACTCGCTCTCTGGTGACTGACGGCTCCCTCGTGGTTTTCCCTGACCCCAGCCCGCTGGCCTGAATCTGATAAACACGGTCGCTAGCTGTGTGTTATCGCAGGCTACCTGAAAGCTTTTCCACCCCCACCGTTCGTGTGATTCATAAGTGGCCTTCATCTTCCTCTGCCGCTGCCACTTTGGCGTGTCACCATTTGATATTTCACTGTGGGTGATCAGTGCATGTTCAGCCTTTGTGCGCCCACATGAAAGACCTCGTTCACGCCATAGAAATTGTTCTTTTCTTGCTAAATGACCATATTCAGCCGGAGGATTTCCTTTAACTTCTCTTCCGGCTGCATGTTGATGTGATTCTCCTACCTGGAAAGTGTAAGGAACAAATACCCAGCGATGAGAGTTGACAGATTTTAAAGATATGAGGTGACACTGGGGCTCCTCCATGTGGCACAACAGCATATCAACCAGTGAAATCTACTTAAAGAGACTTTCAAAACTGTAGAAGAGAGTGCAGGGAAACTGTTTCATGGGTCCAATCTGAAAACAAAAACTTTAGATTTTTCTGGGGAAATGAGACTAAAAACCAAAGTTATCTGATTAATTTCAGTGATAGGATAAAAGACTGATGAACTATGAACCTCCAATTCGTAATCATCAAAAGGAACAACCACCATTAGCTTGAGATAACTTCTGTTGTGATTTGGCACCATTTAAATAAAAATTGACTTGAATGACTTAAAAACTGTGAACACATTCTCATAAAAATAACTTTGAATGAAGAATAACAGGTGGTTGAACTTGGCTAAAATATGAAAGAAGAGAAAGCCTACCTCTCCTCATTAACACCACACAGGAACAAATTAGCACAGCTTTCACTAATTGGAGCATCAAATAGAAGGGTCTGTCATAACATCCAGTCATTTCTTTTTTTAATTTTGATTTTCAAAAAGTCTAAATATCTAGACTTATTTTAATTTCCTCTGACTGAAGTATCACGTGTGTCATAGTCATTACTTAGAAATCAGGACTTCTCATGACTCTGCTCCACCTTTCATTCAGTATCAATGAGTGTCTATGTTTTTTTCACCTCATCTCTGTGTAATCAGTCTGTGTAGAAGGGTGAAAAGATGAGATTAATTGCCGGGGCGTCACCTGCAGTTGTCTCGTCCTCCCTGTCACTCCTGGCCTATTAGGCTCATTACAGAGACGCAGCCTAACAGTTACAGAGACAGTCGATTACTGGAAGGGTGTTGTCGCCCTGAAAACCACTAAAGCTCTCACTCTGCCAGAAGAGGCTGTGGACAGCGAGAGTGGAACACAGGCTGATAGAGTGGGGTGGGGTGGGGTGTGGTGGGGCAGTTGGATAAAGTAAAGTTTATGCAAAGTCTTAAATCTATACATACAGAGTTTAACACAGAAGCAGAAAATGGTTCCTTAGCCTCATGAACACAACATTTTAACATTTATTATGATTTTTTTTTCCCATGAATATTAAAGGTCTATATAGTATAAAGGTAGATGTCCATGTGTAGTTTGATTATAGATCAGGTCTAGGTTCTATATTAATACTGTGAAAGTATCAAAGCCTCAGTCCACAGAGAAATGCACACAGCCTGTATTCAGAAACTGAGCCTTAAACCAGCCGTCAGGACTTCTGTAACTTTGTGATGTCACAACAAAGCAGCCACCACTCTCAGCTACACCCCAAGCCCTGTCCACCTGGACCCACCATCCAACCTTGCAGGATTTGGTTTCTCTGAGTGTTTACCTGAAATCTGCTATATTTTTATTGGATCACTCAGAAAACAGTCAGCCAATCAGAAGAGAGGCTCGGAGGCTCCTCTCTTCTGATTCGGTCACTGACCTGTTGTTTTTAGAGCTCCAGAGAGAAGCCTGAGAGAGAAGATGCAAAACTACACCGAGATGGTTTTCGGTTCTTAAAACCACAAATATATCTTCTTATGGATCAACACTTCAAATAAAACACAGAAGAAGAGGAAAATATGGGGCTCTTAATGTTCAACTAAAGTGAGGAAAGTTTGATTTTAAAAAGGTTTGAGGAGCTACACAGGCTCATTTTATTGTCTTTACTGTGTGAGATTTATTAAAAAGTAAATATAACATAACATTTGGTTTACGGTTGACGAACCCTTATTTACCTGAATGAAAAATTGTACTCGAAGTCTCCATCTTATCATTATAGTCTATAATTAATGCGTGAGACCACCTCTGCAAGGTCGTTACAGCCGAGTAAATCAAATCAAGGCCGCTACAGAGAACTGACTGTCTAACCCCTGCTGTTCTCTGCACATTGGATTACATAAAATCAAATTATATGCCCTTTAGAAAAGAGTGATATTTTTGTGTCCTCACATCTATATCCATAGATGATCTGTTAATTAAATCCCTCAGCCTCTATAGCAACATGTTCACATTTTAATTAGCACACTGGCTATATGAAACATAGCTTTATGTCCGTGTTCACTGACCAAGTTTCTCCTCCGAGGCTTTTTATGGCCCTCTGTCATGGTGACTGAGCCTGGGTGCAGACTCTGTGCTAAAGGTTTACACAGTATCTAGTTAGATTTTAGAGCGCTATGCTCCACAAATTCATACATCAATGAAGTAAAGCAGATTTTTTGTTGAAACTACTTCAACTTAAGATACAGATTTTATATTAAAGGCAGAATCTGTGCTCTGAATTTGAATGAGATTCAGCACTTTTCATCGCTCCCAAGTTGAATGTCTGGTCTTTTAAATACAAGGATGAGAACTGGATGTCAACAGGTTACTGTTAATATTGATATTTTTATGCTGTTCAAGGTTTGCTTTAATTCCAAAAATGTATGCACAACCGCAAAACTGATCCACATTTTTAATCATCCGTCATTAAAAAGAAATGCTGAAGTTTCATCCATATTTCAAACAGTTATGTTTGTGAGAATATGGTTAGAAAGTTACAGATTGGCCCTTTGATCCGTTCCATTTTTTACTGTTAATCTAATTATGTTGTTGAGGCAGAAATATTTACTAATGAATGCGTGAAATAGCCTAATTAATAATCTAATTAGCACATCTGGCGATGCTTAATGTGTGATGGTGATGATAGCGCAGCATTACTTACGTCTCTCATTTAAAAATAACGTTAGTCTCAGTTTGTTTTGTGCATCTAGATTCAAGCCTTCAAAAGGAACCGGTGTTAGTCGGACCAACTAGTCACATACTGTATGACAGTGCGTAGGCTGCAGACTTTCTCTGCAAACAACCCGGCCTCGATCATTAACACCTCATACTGGAGCTCAGTGCTGTCTGGCGCTCGGAGAACGCTGCTCCACATTATTCAACATCGTGGGAATCTGCAAGTGCTTTCGGTTGCATAAGTGAACCTGAGGATAAAGTCGGGCTCACCATGTTCTACATTTGCCGCCGCGCACATCAGGGCGATGCTGGATACGGACGAGTGGCTCCACTTGTTTTGGTGGAGAGATGTCCCGTATCCTGACACAAGCACTAAGAGGACTAAGTGCGCTGAGTCGATGAAGAAGTGGAGGGTGAATGAGTTTAAAAGCCAGATAGAGCTGAAGTGAGAGCCAATTTGAATCGGGAGAGCCAGGTGCTTCAATTCAGCTAATCTTCAGGAAACGCAGAACGCCAGTCACCATAATCACATAATAGACGCATGCATGATCGTTCAGTCTGAGGGGCTTGACTTCTTTTTCTCTAATTCATGGTTTTCAGGTCTGTTGTGCTGTGACATTTTCTAAATGCACAGCGATGTCGATTTTTCAAAGCACACTTTGTCTTCCTTTTTATATGTCATCATTGTGATGCATGATGCCCGGAAAGTCCATCAAAATGCAATCCATTATCTTGCCGAAATCCTTTAAACTTTCAGTTGTTGAAGGGGTTGACTCACCAAGTTTACACAATGGGATATTCTCTGTGGTGCTCACAGGTCTCTAGATTATCCAGAGTAATCGGGACAGAGGTTTTGGGAAGAGATTTTGCTGTTCAAATAGATTGCTTTGATGATCTTTTTGTCTCTGGATTGTGGCATCCTGCTCTCAAACCTTTGTAAATTTAACCCTATCAGAACAGTGTCCTAATCAGGGAAATGCTGCCAAGTTTTTTTTTTGTTTGTTTTTTTTTTCATGCCATCCTTTTCCCTCCTCTCCCCAGTTTGTGGAGGCCATCAGCAATAAGCAGAGCGAGCTGGACAACTACATCGCTGAGGGCTACAAGAACGCTCTGTCCGAGGAGAGGAGGAGGTACTGCTTCCTGGTGGACCGCCAGTGTGCTGTGGCCAAGAACAGCACTGCCTACCACAACAAGGTAAGAAGGAACCACTAACCTTTCTCAGATATGTCACGGCGAGATCATTTTTAAACTAAGCTACATAAGCCGAAACATCACAGCATGTTCACATCTTTCTTTCCCCAGCACTGTGACAGTCTGCATTTATTCATCCATTTTCATTCAAGAAATGACCCCAGGTGCGCCGCCATTATGTCATACATTTTCACATGCATCGGTGCAGCCAGACAGGAGTTTTATATCATCCAACAAATTGATAAGAAAAGCGAGTCTCTCCCACCTCTCACTCCCTCACACGGGGGAAATGTGAAGTGGTAAAGCGAACTGAGAGAGGATGGAGAGGTGGAGGGTGAGTGGGTGAGGAGGGGGGTTGGGAGGGGGGGGGGGCGAGAGAATGACCTACTTCTGCAAGAACACTTGGTTCAGACTCGCAGTGTGAGGGCGTCAAGGTGTCTGAATGACTGATTGATGGACAGAGGGAGGAAGCACAGAACGCAAAGTGCCGATGTGATGATGCATCAAGAGCAGAAAAAGACTGAAGTAGTGTTAAACTCAGTTATGATTTACACTTGACTCTAGAATAAAGTTGTGTTGATTAGTCAATCAACAGAAAACTTAATTGGCAATAATTTTAATTATCGATTTATCGTATCAGTTAAGCAAAAATGCCAGACGTTCTCTGGTCCCAGCTTCTTGCTCCGGGGTGAAAATTTCTTGCTTTTCTTTCTAATATGTGACAGTAAAGTGAATGTTTAACGGGGTTTAAATTGACTGTAGGCATGAATTAAGTGATTAGAATACATCACCTTGAGTTGTGGGAAATTATAACAGGAATTTGTTGCTAATTTTTTTGACTTTTTAGACCAAACAGCTAATTGAATAATAAAAGAAAGCACCCGGCAGATTGATAAATAATGAAAATAATCGTTAGTTAAAGCCCCAGATAGTGACAAGACCAAGCCATAAAATAAGTGTTCTTACTGCCTGATCAAAACATGCTGGAACTACATTTTTACTAGGTAGTTGCTAAATGTTGGTGTGGTTTTATTATGTGGTTGCTAAAGTGTTGTAAGGTTATTGTTAGATGGTTTCTAAACGGTTGTGAGGTTGTTGTTAGGTAGTTGCTAAATGTTCTTATGGTATTGTTAGGTGGATGCTAAAGTGTTGTTAGCTGGTTGCTTTGGGTATTTGTGTAAATTCCCCAGTTTAGAGTAGTTACATTGTGACCAAGCTGTTAATGAGTAATAACCCGTTATAACGCTAGTGGTTGGTTACTGTGCTTGTGCTGAAATGAATACTCGATTACTTTCTAAGTGAATAAAGAGAAAATGAATTGGCAGCTGTTTTGATCATTCTTCAGGAGAACAGCTCGCATACAGAAACAAGAAAAAGAGTGAAACAAATGAAGAAAGAAATGTGGATTTTAGTCATCACACTGGTAAAAGCACTGACCACCTACACTCTACCTTAGCTATTTGATAGGGCTAAGTGAGGTCATAGTGACTCATCATTTCCACCAGCAGCAAGTCACATGGACAAAGACTTTGCTGCACACATAGAAATTCATGGGCGATATCCCATTCATCCCAATTCCTTCTGAGCTGTTTGTGTTTAGTTTCGAGATGACTGAAGGTTCCTGGAATCTGGAGTTCACAGTCGTGAACTTGTGATTTTTTTTCATTTTTATTTTTTATTTTTTAGCCATCAGAAATCATAATAAACTTAACTACATATAAAGGTCAGGAACAAAAAACCATTTCAGACAGAACACGAGTCCCTAGTAACATGATGCTTACTCTGTCGGTATGCATTTGTTTTCGCCGTACTTTTGTATTTGTGTATGCGTTAGTTTATTTGATCATCCCGCCCACACCCTGACACCTGACGCTGCGGCCCACACACACTCAGCAGGGCCAGACAACCTTGGAGCCGCACTGTGTTTATCCTCCACACCAGCCTGGTGGAGTTAAAACTGTTTGAACAGCAGACTCTCCTCAGCGTCCTTCATGGATTCACGGATCCAGGACTCCCTCATTTATTCACAGATGATGAATGCAAATGAGAAGTATCTTTATGTAACTGCCCTGCTGTATAATGTATGGAGGGAATGTGACTCGGCCCGTCGAGCACCAGCTGAGAGCTTCTCAAACCGGTGCATTCATAAAGAGGATTCATATCTCTCCCTCTCACTCCTGCCTCTCATCCCTGTTCTCGTCTCTCGTTGCCTGCATCCACTGCGTGTTCCTCCTCTTTTCCTCCCGTCATTACCGTATACTTCTGCTCATGTGAATTAAGATGAATAATGTGGCGTATATAGAGAAATTCCATCGAACGTTTACAAAAGCAGCATCACCTCTGGTGGTGTGTACAATATATTTCTTAGTTCTCTGTTTAATTTTTGCTTGTTCTTTATTGCCAATGTACTGGTGTATACAAAGGAATTCAGGTGCTCAACCTGAGCAGAGAAGAAAATATACAATTAATATTAAATATACAAGGAATATATAAATATAGATAAAAAAAGAATTAGATCTGTCCATGCAAAACCTCACAGACTCGCACTCAAGAACACACACATACGCACACTTCGCCTACATATGTACCCTTATGTATTATGTAATAATTCCAGAGTATAGGATATTGCACAGGCATAGATACTGAGTTAATATATTTCAGTGTAATTTGGGCCAATAAACAAGTGTAAAGGATTTATTAGCATTGTCAGACATGGTGTTGTAAACTTTCACTTTTTTTCTGAACTACTAATGAACTGCTTTCTTTTAATTAAAGAAGCATATTTTCCTCTCAGGCGAACCCAATAATACCGTCTTTAAAACACAGGCCCAGCCTGCTGATGTTTCCCCACCCTCAACCCACTCTCTCCCTCTTCTGTCCGACAGGGGAAGGAGCTTTTATCCCAGAAGATCCCAGTGTGGCAGCAGGCATGTGCCGAGCCCAACAAACTTCCAGATCGTGCCATGTTTCTGGCCCAGCAGATGAGTGGTGCAGCGGGCACCATGCCTCCCGGTGCTCATCATCCAGGCATGCCCATCTCTGAGCCCATCCCTGGTGTTAAACCCCTGCCGGTGCCTCCGGAACTGGCAGCCCTCAGGGCCAGCGGGGGTATGGGACAGCAGGTCAGTTCCTCTAGTACCCTGTAATCCTCCTTTAGTCTAGCTGAGGCCTGTGCACATTTTTTTTCCAGAATGCTTGATAAACATTTGAACCTCTACACTTCGAGGACCATCATTGACGTAATGCATTCTCTAGTCCGAACCTTAGCTTCAGAGTTTAAGCTTATAATCAGGTTTAAGCTAATTTACCCCCAGACAGCCTTTTAAGAAAATGAGACCAAATTTCAAAAATGTCTTTACTGTCACAGCACAAACATGCACACATCCAAACACAGGTAAGTGGTGTCTAATCAGACCCTTATGAGTGTGTCAGGGGGTGTTGCCCCCGGATGTGGCTGTTGCATGATGGGAGCCCTCAGCACATCCTCAGAACTCTGGGTGAATGCAAATGAAATCGTTAGTGAACCATGCTAATTAGCTTGTTGCGCAGAAGAGGTTTAAATTCCTCACGTCCTCTGGCTCTTTTACACCCTGCCCCCTCCTCCTCCTCCTCCTCCTCCTCCTCCTACTACTCCTCCTCCTGCAGGCCTGGTTACAGGAAATAAAAAAAAAAAAAAGAAAAAAAAGAAAAAGTTGAAGATTTACATGAAAGAGCGCCTCGGTTTGGCCTGAGCGTCTAATTAAAAACTGTGGTGCAGATTCAGTAGAGCTTTATGTTCCCAGATTAAACACACTTTGAAATTCTTTGCAGTCTCCCAGTAGTCATTTCATATGTTTATCTCTAAACCAACATGCACTCAAGTGTAGTCTTTTCATTAATCAGCATTCCCTGACCCAGATCCACTCTCCACCTCGTTCCTTATTATTAATGAGCTGCGAGATGTCATGTAACAGTGTTGGGTGATGTAAAGAGAGGAAGGCATTGTGTTTTAATTGCCTGTATGCCAATTTCGTCACCTTCGCAGAGGCTGATGGGAGGTGTAGACGGAGGGATGCCGGTGATGAACGGCACGGCCGGCGCTCACGGAGGAGAAGACTACCAGCAGTGGATGGAGGGCAAGGTGGCCCAGGGCAAGGTCTCGCCCCAGACCCAGCGGCATGGAGGGGAGGTCTACTCCAACACCCTGCCTGTGCGCAAGGCCGCACCCGCCAAGAGCAAGACCACACTGAGTAAGGACACACACTGTGAACTAATGTCCAACTGCGCTCTAAGTTTAACCTTATTTAATGTGGCACAAGTCCTGGCAACATTTAATACAGGCAATTTCTGTTTGGCAAAGGATGTTGCTGGAAGCCTTTATTAACTGGACACTGCAGGAAATGTATAATCCCAATTGTTTTATTATATTAACATGAATCAAATGACTACAAGTAATATGAAGTAGTTAAAGTATCATCCAACTCTTCTAGCATCTTTTCGCTCTTTTAACCGTGAGCCAATAATATGTCAGGACTGTGGGTACATCAGCTAGTTGTGGATTTCTTTTGCCCCCTAGTGGCCAAAAAAGAAAATGCAACCTGTGCAGGTTTAATGAGAAGAAACCCAAAGCAAGTGGGAATAGAAGGAGGTGTGATATTAAAAATGAGTTAAAAAAAAAAAGATGAAGGACAGAAACAGTTTTCATAAAAATGGGGGAAAAGTAAAAAATACTGTTGTGCTAGTAAATTCCTATTCCTACTGTTAAGAAGAGCAACGCATGTCCCCCCTCCCTTCCTGTATTTACACCAGCGGAGACCCGTACTCTGCCCCGGTCCAGCTCCATGGCTGCGGGGCTGGAGAGAAATGGGAGGACTCGTGTCCAGGCCATCTTCTCCCATGCAGCTGGAGACAACAGCACCCTGCTCAGCTTCTCTGAGGGTGACATAATAACCCTGCTGGTCCCCGAGGCCCGCGATGGGTGGCACTACGGAGAGAATGAGAAGACGAGGATGTGAGCGCAACTCATGTATTCAAAGAAAATTTAATTTTGTTTTGTCTTGACACTGTCTCATTTTGGTTTGCAGAGGAACCAGTGATTGTTTTTTGGTCCAGTTGCTACGACTATTTATGACTATATATTATAGAAAGCACTTAAAGTAGATTTTATTAAATCTCTACCATATTTGTTACAAACGCCCGGACAAGTTCTTAATTAGTTTTTTGTGTTGCTAATATCTGGTGTCACCTCCTCCAGGCGTGGCTGGTTTCCCTTCTCCTACACCAGGGTGATCTCTGACAATGATGGCGACTCCATGAGGCAGCTTCGAGTACACAAGTGGGTCTTTGGGTGTTGTTATTTCTTTATGAAACATAAACCAATTGAACTGATATATTTGTTTCATTTTTTTTGGGGTGTTTTTTGGGGTGAATATTGACCTTTTTTATTTGTTTTTGATTAAACTTTGTCAGGTACAGTTTTGTTTTTAATATATATTGATAGTGACATTGATTTAGCCTGAGTGCCCGCTGATCACTCCCCTGCAGATCTATCTATCTACCCCATAAACACCAACAAACTTGCATATTTGTTCCTGAATGGCCTCAGGGGGGGATTAGCCTTTTTCCTCATTTTCTGTGCACCTGTGTTTCCAGCCTCCACCACGGGAAGAGCAGCAGCACAGGCAACCTTCTAGAGAGAGAAGACATGGCTCTCCCCGCCCCTGATTACGGCATACACTCCCGTATGGCGGCACAGAGCGCTACTGCGCTGCACGGCAGACAACAACGCCCCTACAGCGTGGCGGTTCCAGGCTTCTCACAGGTGAGTGGGGGGGGGGGGGGGGATGGGGTCCTGCAAAACAACTATACGAACACACTGGCCATCTACCCACACACGAGTTTCACACGTGACACACGAGCTGAGGCGTCGCACAAAACCTGGCGAAGATCTGCGATCGTCTGTCTGAGAAAGTTTGGAGCTTTTCCCCCTAAGCCCTGCTGACAGGCTGTCTCTTACTTTACCAGGACCCAGAGTTCTCTTGTGCCGCAGCTCGCCGAGAACGCTCTGCTACATTAGCTTCTATAAACGCAGAAATCAGTTCTACTTGGCTTCACGCGTTCCTGTTTACGGAGGCTCGAGTGGAAGACGTGGCACAGCTCAGACTGAAGAAGTCTACCTCTGCGCCTGGCTGCCTCTGTCTCTGAGGAGAGCGCTTCTGGCAGGCATCAGTTGATAAGAGAGAGAGAGAGAGAGAGAGGGTTCGCCCAGCTGACTGAAACTAAAGAGAGACAGAGAGGGGGTAGAGGGAGGCAGCGGTGATGAGGGAGGGGGGGGGTTTAATTTTTCTGACGGCTAGACTTGCGTAACACTCAGCCCTTCTCCATCAGCCCAGCGTCCCTCCTACGCTTCACCTGGAACATTACATGTGGGCGATGCTTAATTGCTCGGCGGTCGTGTAACAACTTAAACAGTTCTTCTGCCTCACTGCATTCACAGATGGAAGGAGGACTGGATTTTATCCTCAGGCTTATGTCTCGTGTCTGTAATGCTCCAGTCACTCAGTAGCCACTGATTTGATGATTTGCAGGTCAGAGGACATCTAGACATTTAGTTAACGATTGATGAGTGAAATGTTTAGTAGATAGTTATACACAGCTGGGGACTAAACAAAACAAATTTAGGAGTTGTTCCACATTAAAGAACAGATATTTAAATACTGTTTTTGCGTAGACATTTAAACATCTTTTGACCTTTGAATAATTAACTGGGCAAAACAAAAGGGCAATAAGCTAACAACTTATATTCTGAGGAGATACTTCAGTCAGAGAAGTCATATAAAACATCATACGTTCTTTGTATTTATGTCCTTTTAAAACGCTATGATTTTTCATATCCAGTTAATGCTGCTGTAGGAAGCCTGTTCAAGGTTACAGCTGAGATGTTGCAGTATCTCTTCTGCCCATGTCTCTTTGCTGCCATCTGCCGGCTGCTGTGGTCATTGCAACGTCCCCACTGGCAGTTTTAATAGTATTTATCATTTCGGTTCAGAGTAAATTGTGTGACTAATTCTCTCCTCTCTTTGTTGTTTACAGCAAGGAGCTGAAGAGTACGAGCCCCGCTTCCCCACAAGGTAAGAACCACTCAACTTTTTGCACTTTTTTTATTTTTATTTTTTGTATTTATAAAAACCAAAATCAGGTTCAAATCATTTCCAGTTCAGTCAGTTCAAGATGAATATCTAAAGTCAAATATGTAAACTGGAATGATGTGCTTCCACTTTGGTTGAATGTAATTGGGAGTGTTAGTGGGTGGGAAGCCAGTGAGGGACTGATGTCATGCACTATTCTTGCTGGGGGAAATGAATTGACTTGAACTTCACCATGTTGAAACACCTGAAGCCACAGAGTTGAGGGATTGGGACGTTTTTTTTTTTGTTTTTTTTTTAAAGTCCAGACCTGCAAACACACACAACCAGCAGGACACACTGCATTCTTTGTTTTATGTTGTTTTTGTGTTCTTTTGTTTGTTTTCTGTTCTTTTATGTTTCCATTCTGTTGTGTTTGCACTCGTTTGATAGGCTAGCATAAGTGATAATATCATATAGTATTTACTGCATAGTGGTTTTGTGTTTGGTCGGCCATGAATGGTAAGTTAAAGGGCCTTTTTTTTTTTTTTTTTTTTTTTAGAAATAATTGTTTTGTTTTTTAATCAGTAAGAAGAGATGATATTTTAAGGCATGTTCTTGATTCATTTTATTTTGTGTTAAGCTTAAGTTGATTTAAGTTTTCTTTTTCCTCATTGATATCGACACACTCGTGCTTTGACCTCCCAGCTCCTCTCCATGCCCCCCATGCACCATGCAGCTCCAGTAGTGCTCCCACCTAATAACTGCACTCACCCACCCAATCCCTAATAAGCTCACCCTGCTTCACCCCACCCCCCCACCCCCCCACCCCCCTCCTCCTCGTTCAAAGTCCAGTTTATGAAAGCCACACCTTGCACCGCGGGGAGCGAAGAGTCAGTTTCAGTTCAGTGGGGTGTGTTTTGTCATGAGGGTAGACGTGGTTTCTGCCTCTCCGTGTGTCCTGGTTGTGTTTGCTGCTGTTTCTCCTGAGCCAGCCCACCTGGAAGCCTCTCCCTCTCTCTGTCCACAGTTCCACAGAGGGCAAATTGATTTCGACAGTGTGAGGACAGACAGACAAACAGGCACAGACTCAGCCTCAGACGATGCGATAGGACAGGCACCTCGCTGCCCCTCAACCAACCCCCTCTCCCCCTTCATCCTCACCCCTTCCTCCCTGCCTCCCTACCTCCTGCTTACGGCAATAAACTCTTTCCCAAGCCCGATCAATGAAAAGAAGAGGCTTGGGTCTATATCTTTTCCCCTCTTTGATTCCCCCTCCCCCCCCACCCCCCTCCCATTTTCCCTCCACTCCTGCCTTGTGCTGTCTAACTGGCCGGTTGCCGCACCGGGCCACTGGTGAAGCCTCGGTGCGCAGCCACGCCGGGCCAAACCAGAACAAAACGGACTCTGTGCCATCCGAATATTTAAAACCAACATGATGGACATTTTCTCTGAGGAAAATGTATCTTTTGCTTGTCTTTCATGCATGTACATTTCTTTTATATATCGCCAGGGGATTATATTTCCCCACCAAAGGAACCTGATTTTCATATATGTCAGTGCTCTCCATCAGAATGACAATGTGAAGGATATGTAAATCAGGGTGAAAAGTTAAAGTTGTTGATCCCAAAGAGGATTTTCATAATGTAAAAAAAAAAAAAAAACATTACAATCAATACTTTTACTGGGTCTTTCAGTATTTAACACTAATTTTACCTTTTCATGCTGTGAGGTTTTGTATTCCTCTGAGATAAGAGGTTATGTATCACGAGTAGTGAACAGCTAATGTAAATGTTTGACCCTCTGGGACGGAGACAATGTGATGGGAATGTTTACTGTACATACGTGTGCCATACAGAAGTGCTTGTCATACAGTATCTATGATCGGTTCATAAAGAAACGCACCTTATAAAAGTAATCATCTATATTTCTGACTTTGTGTGAACAATCTGTAACGTTTTCAGTATCAGCCTTCAAACTTGTTCTCCGACACCTTTACGGAGGGGACACTGTGTTCAGACACACAAACCCCCGGCTCTCGGGGTCCTATGACTATCTATTGTGGTGTGTGAATATCATGCCAAGGCTGAATGGGGTCAACTAACCCTCGTCCCTGACAGACAGACAAGGCTCTGAGTTGGTTTAGTGCTGAAGCTATTAGTTTGTTAATCAATTTGCACAATTTCCAGTCAGTCGACTAAGTTTTTAAGTAATTTACCAGACAAAAATGTCAAATATTTACTGGCTCGAGCTTTTAAATCTGCATTTATTTCTGTTTTATATCATTTTAAAGTGAGTATATTTGGAGTTTTTGACAGTTGGTCGGACAAAAAGATCAAATGGAAGAAAAGTACATATTTTTTGAAAGACTTAACAATAACTCAATTTCGAAAAAACATAATCGGCTGATTAATTGCTAACCCATAGTTGCAGCCCTAGCCAGGTTCATGCATGAAAGAAAAGACAACTGGTACAGCTGTTTGGCTCGGTGCACATCGCTTCTCATTTTATACATTTTTTTCTATATTCGGACATGTTGTGTGGGTTAAACGATTAACGTGAATATATTTTTATGGCAAGGTTAAGCCTCAGAATATGGCCAGCAACAGATTATGCTGATGAACTTCTGGATCCAGATGATCAAATGAGGCGTCAGCAGTATTGTGATAATGAAACAAAGTGAGTGGCGTAACGGCGCCACCTTTTTATCCAGTGTACAGATTTGTGGCTCAGCCTCTCTGCAGCATCGACGGGGAGAGGAGTTCATTTGACGTTGAAACCTCATTCAGCCTTCTTGTACTGTGCTCTTTGCAATTAAAGGCGTGATTTTTAAACCTCCAGTGAGTTAAAAAAGAAAAAAGAAAAAAAAAAAAAAAAAAAAGCATCATGTTTTGACGATAAAAGAAATGTTTGTCTGATTCTCTCTGTGCTTAATAAAGAAGCTGGTCTGCTTGTCTGTATGTCAGTCCAGTTAGTGCCTGTCTATACTAACCACTGTCCCTCTGTTGACATCTGATGTCCACTAACTAGCTCACCAGGAATCGGTCTGTCTCATACTGTCATCTTCTTAATCTTATGCGTTTAAAAAAAAAAAAATAGAGAGAAAATCTCATCCAAGTTCTGTCTGTACCAAAGAGAGGAGGTGAAGATTTAAACTGTGCACCTTTTTCCATTCCTTCTACTCTGCAAAAATGTCTGTCTTTACTAAATATTTCATGTGGTCGAGTGTTTAAAGAGTCTTAAGATATATTTTTTTCTTTTATGTTAGAGAAAAGAAATCTCTGCATCACTTTTTTTCACTTGTTAAGACGAGTCGGGATGGACTTCTTTGCACTGTAGAGATGTTGTCCTTGCTGCATACGTCTGCTGTCTCTCTGCTCTCCCTCTCCCTCTCCCTCTCTCGTTTGTCCGTGACCTAACACTTGTCTTCCCCCTCAGCTTTTGCCAACCGCACCTTTTTTTTTTTTTTTTTTTTCCATCTCTGTTTTGATTAATTTAGAGACAAAAGTCGAGTGCAAACGACTGGAAGCTGCCAGTGTTTCTTCTTTCTCCACTAAAATAAAATCCAAGGTATGACTGCCATCGCTGCAGAGATAGCACACCAATCACCTGTGGCCAAATAACTCCTGCATCAGCTAATGTGCTTTTATTTTTCAGGAGTTTTGTTGTGAAAGAGGGAAAAAAAAAAAATCTGAATACTGTACAGAGACTTTATCTATATGCATGCTTTGGGGGCACCAAGAAGTGTAACATTGATGACCTCAAATGTATGGTGAATTTCTAAGACTAAAGCATAAAATAAATTTATTCAGCTGGACATTTTTGTTGTTTCTGTTCATTTGCTTTTTTTATACAGGTTTTTGTTTTTTTGGGGTTTTTTTTTTGCATTCAATTAGAAATAACTTGAATTTTTCTTTTTTGTTAAATATGTTTTTATTTTATTTGTCTTCAAGGACCAAATGTGATTTCTTCTGCTTTGTTTTTTAGCTTGTAAAACGAATGATGTTTATTTTAGAGCTGCTGGGTAAAAAGCACCACTTAAAGAAACTCTGAACTCTTTAACTTTGATCACCGCATCCTAACAGGGAAAAAAAAAAAAAAAAAAAAAAATCAACCTTCCTTTTCTCATAGCTCACAAAAACGGGGACCGCCCTCTTGCTTTAACACATTAACCAGCGGCTCTTCTTGCACATTTGGTGTCGCTTCTCATGTCGACATTTCTGGAACTGCGACGGTTCCCGTCATAACCTCCCACCACCGGCCTTGTTGCATGACCAGTAGAGTGTGTGTGTGCGCGTGCGTGTGTGTTCAGTGCACAGTCGTATTTTACACTGCATCCTACCCGCCCTGACCTGCCAATGCCATACACCCACTGGCCTGCTCCTCCTGCTGCTAGCACAGGTACCTTTTCTCAACTCAACTGTGTGTATTTGTCTGAATCCCAGCACATTCATTTTTATAGTGTCAGTGTCTGTTTAGTTTTTGTTCACTGTGCTGTGGTTTTTCTGCCTGTCTGTGTGCCTGCCTCTTTTATTTTGGTTCCCTGGGTTCTGATATAAATATATCTGGGTCATAATTTACATGTTACTCTAACAGTTTCTAGAGACCTCAAGTGTTTGTGTTTGTGAATGTATTCATGTAACATTTTAATATCATTATGTTATTACAATCATTTTAGATACATAGAGAATGACCATGAACAAAATGGACCATAATTGAGTTTGACTGGCAGCTTGTACGGGGCCCAACACTGTTTTCTATATTGTGCATCATTGAAGGAATCATCCGATCATTTACTCGGGTAAAAGTCGTGAGACCACAACAGAAAAACACTTAGTAAAAGTAAGTTAAAGTCCTGCATTTGAACTTTAACTTAAGTAAAATTTATACAAGGAAAATGCAACAAAAAATATATATATATATATTGTGCTGTATAAAAGGGCCTTTGTCCAGGCTGTTGACCAGTAAACCGTAAAATATGTACATCGTGTTGTTGCTATCATATAACAACCTTGTATCTCCAGTTATAGGGGGTTTTCCTGCTTAGATAAATTGATTAATTAGATGTTGCTGCCTTTTCTTTTTCCTAAATCCCTTTGGTTAATGTCTGAAATCCATAATATAACAACACTATTGTTAATTTGGGTGTGATAAAGGGTGTTTTCTCTGAGTTCAGCTGATTAGACTCTTATCCAGGTGTCAGTTCACGTTCTGCCGCCAGTTCCTCAAAGTTTCACTCGAGTAATTGAACACAAACAACCAATCTCTGGTCACAGTCGGATCCCCTGTGCAGCATCCTGCTTCAGACAGGAGACCGTGAAGGTTTAAATGGAGGCTCCCAGTCATCTCAGTCATGGTCTCATTTATTTGCACAATGAGTCTTAAAGAGCCCTTTTAATATTGGCAGCTTGTGTTAATAGTAGTTAAATGTACATACTGTATAGTGTCAAACCATGTAAGAACACATAGTATATCATAACTCTACATTGTCATGTATTATATTATAATCTGTCACTTGGTTTTTGAGAAGATCCTGAAATGCTGACACATGGGGACTGTCTTTGCCTTTCAGTACAGGGCCTGATTACGCCCGCTTTTGAGAGACCAAAAAACCCATCGTAAGTGACTGACCTCAGGTCTTCAGGGTCTTGATGCAACCATTTCCTCTTTCCGTTTTTCAGCATCACTAAAAACTGCTTCATCGTCATGTCAGCTGTGGGTGTCATGGTGTGGCTCTTGGGTTATTTCAGTTTTTTTTTTTTTTTTTTGTTGTTTTTTTTAATGTGATGTTCTTACACTCTGACATCATCATCTGACTGTGGGGCATAATACTTGAAATGTGTTGCATCATGCTCAACTTTCCTTCCTCTTTTTTTGCATGACTCATCACTTTTATTTACTTAACTGTATTTTTTTTTTTTTTCCCAACTTCCCTGTTGTCGAAAAAGAGCGGTGTCATCCTGTGCTGTCTTTGACCTTTTCTGCCATTATTTTGAAATTGAACGCATGCTTTCTGTTACGTTTTATCCCAAAAAAAAAAAAAATGAAGCTAGATGTTTTTTTTTGACTGTATTTTTTTTTTTTGTTTACTTTCTCCCAGCAATGATCCACCCATCGAGCCGGCTGTGGAGGCCCCGGCCAAACCGCCCCTTTCTGATGACGAGGACGAAGTGGAGGACGACCAGCTTGATGAAGCTCACTATGACTCCCTGGAGAAGGCCTCGCCTCCCCCGGGGGAATACTGAGCTCTCCCTCAGTTCGGACCAGCTGGAGGTGGATCTCTGGTGCAGCGCTGCACTATCCTCCCCTCGGCTGTAACGCTCTGATTCAGCCGCATTATCACATAGAGCTACGAAATAAATGAAATATGACCAGCGAATGAACTGCGTCACAACGATTCACATTTACAGTAATCTCTATTAGCTGAGAGATAATGTAAATAAAAACTACAACTGATTTCTATTTTGATCTTCTAGCATGGAAAGCACAGTGAAAGGCAAAGCAGTATAAAAATCAGGCTTTGCTCTTGATTGTTTAGTTGTACTTTCGTAGAAGGCACGTGCTCACATTTTGGGGTAATAGTGATGGACAGCAGCAGAGGTTTCGCTTCCAAAACATACAAGGAGAATGTGGTGTGAAGTGAGGAGGATACGTGTAGATGTTCACCTGCCGGGGCTCATTTTCAAAGCCTGAATTATTTGCCTCTTACATTGCGTCACTACCCAGAGACAGACTGCTTCAGGAGACTTCTCAGACCCTGAGAGTCTAGATGGAGTCGGTGATCAGTGTGCTTTTTAAAAAATACAGCTTTCCTGTCCCTGCCTTGTCAGCAAAAGGGCTTTAACGGTAGTAAACTACACATCTCATCAGGTGTTTCACCTTTTAGCCTCACCTGTTAATACTGCCTTCTTAAAGGGCACAAATGTGGTCGTCAAAAGAAAAAAACCTGCGAGAAAACAGAAAAGTCTGTTCTCTGTCTGAACCGAGGCGGATGATGTGAAATACAAGAAGTCAGATGTTTGAGGAAGAAGATGAGGATTAAAAAAAAAAAAGTGTACTGAAACACACCAGAGAGAATAGAATATAGCCAGAAAATCAGCAGTATATGTGGAATAAATTTGTGCTGAGCGATAGCATCAAAACTGATAAGCACACTACTCATAGTACTGTACCTTCAATTAATTGTATACTCACACGAAATCTTATATTCTGTAACATTAGTTATAAGCAGCACTGTAGGTGTTTGTACCTGCAGTAATAATGTACTGTACTGGTTCTCAGATTTCATTGATTCATTTTTTCTTTTTTGATTAATATTGTTTTTAGTGAACAAGCAGTTTGTAAGATCTTGTTAAAGCAACATTTTCGACAGAAATTCTTCAATAACACAATGAACAGGAGAGAAACTTTGCGATTGCATATTGACTGTAATGTGAGAAACAGAGTTGCACTGGTATAGGTCATTATGAGTTAGACTGAGCTGCTAATTGTTTTTTCCTTTATTTGCCCAGGTTTTGAGAGTTTTCTGACTCCACCCCAAAACAGTCAAGGTGTATGGAATTCACTTACAGAGTTACAGATATCTAAAGGTCACATATTTTACACTTTTACAGCGTTTTATTTGAAGTTTTGATCCATAAGAAGATATATAAAAACTATCCCAATGTAGTTTTACATCTCCTCTCTCAGGCCTCTCTCTGGAGCTCTAGTAACAACAGGTCAGTGAGATAATCAGAAGAGAGGCTCAGGCTGACTGTTGTTACATCACAAAGTCACAGAAGTCCTGACAGCTGGTTTTAAGGCTCAGTTTCTGAATACAGGCTGTGTGCATTTCTCTGTGTACAGTATTAATATAGAACCTAGACCTGCTACATAATCAAAGAAGACATGGAGATCTGCCTTTATACTATATGGGACCTTTAATACTATGTGCTGTGAGCATAAATATGTGAAAGATTGAACAACGGTGTGTCTTTCCAATGACATTGTGCCAGTTGTAACAGTTTTCACAGGAACTATTGTACCTTCTAAAGAAAAAAGTAGTCCCTAAATGCTTTGAGCACCACATATGAAATTCCATTCACCATAACTGCTGTGGGAGTGTTGGTAGAAATCAGAACCATGCTGTACATCTCAAAACCTGGATAACTGCCTGCTTTGTTTACTTCAGGTAAGAAAAAAAGAAATCTGTTCTTTCTTGATATGGATGAACATCCTGTTTAATTTTGCCTGTCAATGTGATGGAGGTAAAGATGTAAAACATATGTAGCTATTAAATGTTTGGGTGAGTTCCAATAGTGTAACTTTTGTCCTAAGAGTTTCAGATTCCTGGGACAGGAAACTGAAAGAACTACAAGGTGAATTTTTCCTTTCACAGCTCATTAAAGTAAGACTAAAGTACATTTTTAAAAATGTACAGTGTGATAATAAAAAGTATTTGAACATTTAAAAGTAAGACCTGCAACCTGCTTTGCAGACAAGTGACAGTGTCAAACCTTCAATGAAATGTGCCTTAGTTAAGTTTTCTAAATGTGAAAGAGAATTCACCTCATAACAGTTGGTACTCACATATACAGGATATTTACTTTAAATCTTGTGTGGAGTCAAAGCAGAACTGCACTGGCCTCTATGGGCTGAAAGTATCAAGTCTGTTAACATCAGACCACACCCATCATCAAAGCTGGGTGTGGCCTTGAGTAACTGTGACCACACCCGACCGTGATGTTGTAGAACTATACGTTGTGAAACTGTACTGTAAAAATACCACAGAGCATGCAGCAACCACTAGATGGCAGTGTTCTTAGCCCGGGTTGAAGTAGTGGTGACACTAATGATGTTTTTTCCCCTCACCCTACAGAAGAGATGTAGCATGGCATGATGTACAGTACAACGCTACACCACAGATGTGATGCTGGATATAGTCATAGGCTCAACAGACTTATAACTTTCAACCCCTAGAGGCCACGCAGCTGCGTTTCCTCCTCTCAAAATCTCATGTGGAGATGGTCCTGACTGATAAAACTTATACCGGTGTAACTCTGATGTATGAGGACTGATACAATACAAATGTAACGATTGACACTGACAAAACTGTATCATTATGTGATTTAATGGTAAACACAGTGTCTGTTTTTCAATTTAATTTTGAGAATAAAGAATCAAGTATTTACGCAGTGTGCTGTGTATGTCTTGTATACAGTATACTGCAATGCTGGGAGCACACTTCTGTCTTTAAAAATGGTCACCAATACGCTGCTGTTTTTGTTGGGATGTCCTGAGGTGTCCCAGATGACAATTATTGACTATATAGGAAAAAACAGTTTTTATGACTTATCTTGTCTTTATGCCTAATTGTACTATGTTTTTATACCTTACCTGTGACGTTTTAATGACATACTTTGACGTTTTTTATACTATGACGTTCTTATACCTTACTGTACAATGACGTATATCATTCATTTTCATGACTTCCTATATTAACTCTTGGTGCAGTGGTTATCACTTTTGCCTCGCAACTAGAAGGTTCTGAGTTCTGCCAGTTGGCTGTGGCATACTATGACATTTTATGACTTACTAGACTATGACCTTCTTATGCCTTATCATACTAAGACGTTTTTATGACATACTATACTATGACGTTTTTGCGCTTTACTATACTTTGACGTTTTTATGACTTATTATAGTATGGCATTTCTACGACTCAATATACTATGACGTCTTTATGCCTGATTATCCTATGACGTTTTTACGACCTACTATACTATGATGTATTTATGTCTTATTATACTATGGCGTTTCTACGACTCACTATACTATGACATATTTATGCCATACTTTACTATGACGTTTTTATGACTTATTATACGATGCCATTTCTACGACTTACTATACTGTGATGCACAAAAACACATTTTCCGCATTGAATTTTCTATTTTTCATTTGTAATTCGTTTTCTTTAAATCGCCATGTGTAAATGATTCAAGAGACAAAGTTATACCCACTAAAGGAAAGATCTCAGAGTGAATTCTGCTCTTAAGATGTGTAAAACAGACTTTTATTTATATTTGATAGAAGGTACAGAAAGTAATGATGTGACCAGGTCAGTGTGGGGGCACATATTACTGACAGTATCCCAAACCAAAACTCCTGCCTCCATTTTTTCTTTTTTTTTTTTTTTAAATGATCAGTTCAAGGCCAAAGCTGCTGTCGTGTTCCTCCTCTCTGTCACTACGCCCCTGGACCACAGCACAACATCTCTTTGGCAACAATAAACAGAAGAAATTTTTTTTTTTTTCAAACTTTCCTTCTTTCACAGGTACAGTACATCAATACTCTTAAAAGTATTTTTGTCGAAATACAAAAATATTAACGGACGGTCGTCTAGAGGATCTATGCCGCTAACTGTTACAGAATAATAAAGCCCTGGAAGGCAAACAAACACTCAGAAGACACTACATGTTGATCACAGGGCGTTTTTGAAAGGTGACATCCTGCTTCTTCTTCGGGAGCTGACAGCTCAACACACACCTTTCCTTGTCACCTCCTTTCATTTACACACACACAAAGCAAAGCATTGTAACACTTCATGATCATGACGTCAGCCCGTCTGTGCCTTTCAACCAGCTGATCAGACAAATTAGACTTGACACTAGACACTGAACTGATCTGTCCCTCCTGAAAGCATCATAGCTCAAGTTTTTAAATATTTCATCCAAGCTTTAAATGCTATGAAGTTATTCCCTTATTGTTTTAACCTGGTGCTCAAACTTGTCTTAATAAACCATAGTACAAAACTGCTGCGAACAAGCTCATTGTAGATAATATACAGCGACAGTGTCAGTAACAGTAAAGTCAGGCATTTGTTCTCATTGCTCTTACAAACAGAAAATGGTAGAAATGGGGCTGCAGCTGAGCAATACTGGATGTATAATGTGGTGATTCACATATGCAAAATCATGTTTGTTCAGATTAACCTCTGTGCAGACAGAAGTAGACTTTCACAGCCTTTGAGTACTGTTGGGCATGTTTGTGTTTTGAAATACTGGCCTCTAGGCCCGGGCAATCTTTCAATACATACAGTATGGATGTTTAACAATTACTTACAAAGTTATTACAGGGGTTATTTGTGAGTTTTTTCTGCCACCGAGCGTGGTCTCTTGCCGGGAGCGGGTGGTGGTGAATCTCGCTTAAGAAGAGCTTCAGCCATGGTTGCATTCACAAGACAAGAGGTTATAATGCGGCCCCTGAGCAGCGCTACGTCTTCAGGGCAGATTGGAGGCTACAGTGTGTCGCTCTCGTCAAGTATCGAGATGGGCCGGGGCTAGCTAGTTAGCATGCTAACTTCAGTAGAAGACGTGATAGAGACAAGTGGTGACATTGGTGTTTCCTTCCACCAGCTGTTGGTTAGTAAAGGAATGCTGAACTCATGTTTCTTCTAGACTGGTAAACAGCTGTTGATGCTAATGCTAGCTCTGTAGCAATAGCGAAACTTACAAATAGCTCCTTTAATGTCTGTGATTGTACCAGTCCTTGTGGATATTGTTCCAAATCAACAAGCATTGCTGCTTTGTGGTGATATTGGATTTACAGGAGTTTTGCATCAATGTGATGAAGTAAATTGATTTGTTTGAGAATGTCCTTATTGCAATAGAGAATTACATATACTGTGATGAAAATTTAGTCTATATTGCCCGTGACTATTGGCCCATGTCATTATTAGAGAACTAATGTCTGTGTAGCATCCAGATACTGAATATCTCCTCTTGCTATCAATGTGTTTTGGACCTGCAACATGAAAATGGATTTCCATGACCATATGCTTCTACTCCAAAACAGAAAACAACAGGAAACGTCCCCATTTGTATCTAAGCAATACATCTTTATACTGTTTTCTAGTTACTTGAAACCATGCATTGCAATATCTTTAAACTACTTCCTTCACGTCTTGTTACCGTAGAGACAATGCAGTGCCTGATATACGACAAAGAGGGGTTGGTTGTGATGGTGGTGCTAGCACAGAGAATGAGCCACATATTCATGTAAAACAGTACAGTTGTGATCCTTATACAAAATAAGAAAGAAAAGAAAGTCACAAAATATCAGGTTGTCCAGGTTCGATCAGCTGCTTCCACAAAAAAAAACATTCTGTAACCAGACAGGAGCCATCAAAATTCCCTCTGCTCCCTTCTTTCACACTAACATGTTCTTTGTCTCTGAATAAACCCAAATATTAACATTATATTACTTGTGATACCTCAAGAATTATCATTGATATTCATTAAGACAAGTAAAGCAGTTTCCAAAAAAGTACAAAGTCTGTGGAGCTGTACAGTCTTGTTCAAAGTGCTGATCCTTTGTCTAAAAAGCCAAAAAGTTGACGTTGTCTTTTACTCAGTGATACTTGAACTGTCCTGTTTCTCCAGTCCAGGTGGTTCCACACTCTCATCATTACTCCCTATCATAAATTAAGAAGTGAAAGAGGTGGCAGATGTGATGCTTTCCAGAGGCTCGTCCTTCCATTTTGTCTCTTAAATCTGAAAAATATGCAGAATTCAACACACACGTCCCCCCTGCTTTCATAGATTCTTTACATCATACATAGTATATATTAATATTCTGTAAATGTTTATATATTAACCATACTCTTTTCAGTATTCTAAACAGCTTAGGTCAGTCCTACATCGTGGGTAAGACAGACTTTCTCAAAAGTGTCCACAGGCGATAAGAGGCACTGTCTTGTGTTTCTAAAACCTGACGTTTAAAAATAAATCAGAAGTCATGCTAGTAGGCCAAGTTGTTGTCAAAGAGAGGCAGTAAATATCCACAGCTCGTTACTCTTTCTCCCCGTCCTCGCTGCTTCCTGTAACAGAAACAAACAGGCAGAAAGGATTAATGTTTGCAAGCACTCTGTACAGGCTGTTAGGCATCTTCCTCCTCCAACATGTCTATTGATTTCGGAGGAATTTGGCACTAAAGTGTATTATCTCATTAGTGTGGTATGTTTTACTCTAATTCTGTGGCAATATGTTGTCGCCAACAACGGCATCTTTAAAAGGGCCAGTTTCCCAGACTGGGATTAAGTCTGATACAACAAGTATTTTATTAGTATCATTAGTATATTATATGTTTGTATGTATATATATAAACATACAAACGTATATCTATACATGATTTGGATTAGAGTCTTAAAGTCTTATAGTCTTAAATTAAACCTCAGAGGAGCAAAGTTTAATTTCAATTACTGTTTGTTTATAGATGATATCACTATTTGAAATATTATATATTAATAATTATATAAGAACGAGCATGTTAAATTTTGATGAAAACATTTGTACATGTCCAGAGAAAGAAGCTTCATCTCACTGACTGTTTCACTGTGCCTTTAGGTCAATACTGTGACCAAATGTCATTTAATTGAATTAGTTCACAACTTATACAGATTTAAGACAGCTTTAACTTTTTTTTTGAAAACTCTTTCCATCCCTTAGGTTTGCTATGATACTTAAACGTGATGTGCTTCAGAGTTTTCGTAGCTTTGACAATTGATTAGCAACTCAACTCAACATTATTTATATAACTATTATTATTCATATCAAAGTTTCACTCCAGCTTTGATCTTTAAACCATTTTTTCAAATCTGAATAGCTGTTACAAAATCTGAAATTTGATCTGTATCTCAGTGCCAGAAAACTAGATTTTTTTTCTTTTGATCTGTGTCAGTAAAATCTCATCCCTAATCAAAAAAATTAATTCTGTTGTGAGCACAGATGAACTGTTATCCAGAGGGGACCCACCTCCTGCTGAGTCCATATCAGAGTCAGAGATGTGAGTGATGGAGAAACGGGACACGTTGGAGGGGGAGACGGTGAAGCGGGAGAACTGCACGGCTGGTTTGGCATCTGGGGCCTTGGGGATGGAGTGGGTGGGCGGGGAGTCCGCTGCCGCTGAGGATGTTGGTAGAGGCAGCAGGGGGAAGTCATCCTCCCACTCATACCCTGCACCTGAGAGAAGAGACAGTGAGTACATGGTTTGATATCTGCTCACTAGCCAAGTTTTCCTGATGCTCATACAGGCAGAAACCTCTTCAATTACATTTAAACTAAAAATATATTCTTGTACTTACTCTCCTCTGAGATGTTCCCATCAGAGGAGTCATCTGAGGCATTAACCCTCTCGTGGGATTTGTTCTGTGAATTTTGACCCTCTGCTCCTAAAGGGAAGCCGTGCTCAGCCAGCTCTTTAGTTGGGCTTTCCTAGTGGCAGAGAAGTAAAGTAGAAGAAAGCACCTGTTAGTACAGCATTAAGTGACTCACTTGCCAAGATCTGATGTTAAGTCTGTCTGTTTGGTTTTTGCCACTGGGGGCAGTGTAACATTGATTGTTATTAGTTAGCAACAACTTAGCAAACAGCTAACCGGAGACACGGAGCGTTAACTTTGAGTCATGTGTCTGTTCACTGATAAATCTAAGTTCAATACTGAATCTCCTTTTTGTTTTGTTTTGTTTTTTAAGTAATTTTTTGAAGCCGATGCCTTTATTTGATTGGCTATGTGGAGAGAGACAGGAAATACGGGACAGAGTTGGGGAGAGACGTGTAAAGGCTCCGGCCGGCTGGGAGTCAAGCCGGGAACCCACTGATCGGTTATGAAATCAATGCTGATTATAAACACGGTAGAGTAACATATAACTATAATAGGGAGGGGACACATTGTCTTTGTTCAACTGTATCAACTGTATCAGTGATTTATTACATTCTGTATGACTTTAAATATCAATAAAAAGACCCTTAATAAAAAAAAAAGAGGCTAAAATGCTTCATAGATCTGAAGTATTGGAGATAATTCCAGATTCACCAATTTTGGCACTATGAGCGACCCTTTCATATTACACTATGCCAGATTATAACATATTGAATTAATGTCAGTATAACTATTGATTAACTGGGGTTTAAATCATAGAAAACTAATTTTGATCAATGATTCGTATATTCTCTTTGCTACTCACCTGATCGAACAGATAGACGGTGACGTCGTCAAAGAAAGACACCGTCTTCTTCTTGCGTTCGAGCTCCTCCTCCAGGCTCTCTGCTGTCAGCAGGGTCGGCATCTTCAGGAGGCTGCGCAGTTTGTGTGCTTCGCTGTCGTCGCTCACCACGATGGGCACCGGGTGACACTCATCCTCGCTCTCCTCCCCGCCACTCTGTTCCTGCACGCTGTAGCTCCGCAGCTCCTCGTCCGACTCGTCGCTGTCATCGGTGTCGCCGTCCTCCTCGTCGGCCTCTTCCCCGTCAGCTGGAGATCCTCGGCCCTCCGTCGCAGGGAGCGGAGGGGGAGGGGTGGATGGAGGTGGAGGAGAGGAAGAAGAAAACCGTCTGGTGTTTGCTGTGTGCTGCAAAGCCACCTCGTCTTTGGGTAAAGTGTGCAGGATTTCTCCGGATGTCCCTGATGTCCTGTTTTGAATTGTCTTGATCGCTGGCTCTTCTGTTGCTTCGGAGTCTTTCATGACCTCCGTTTCCTCCTCCACCTCCTCCACCTTGATGTTGGAGGTACAATCTCCATTCAGGGCACCGAGGGCTTCTTCCATGGCCCCCACCACCTCTGCTGCCCAGTCCCCTAGAGATGAGCTCTCCTCTTGGGATGGCCATTCATCCAGTCCTCCCTCTGTTATTGAAGCAGTGTCAGACGGCTCTGGAGGTAGCCCCAACTCCTCATCCTGTCCACACTCTTCTGTCATGTATGCCTCCATCTCTGGTGGAGAAGAGGATTCTGTTCTTCCTGTTAATGTGCGTTTTATGTCTTTGTTCACAGCAGGGTCCTCAAGTTCTTCCTCCTCTTCACTCTTCCTTTTCTCGCCCTTCTTTTCTTCCCTTTGCTGTTCTTTTTCAGCATTTTCTTCATCTCTTACTCTCTCTGACAGTTCTTCCCCTTCATCCCTCGACTGCCTTTCATTCTCATAGTCTGAGAAGTAAGCAGAGTCTCTGTATGGGGTCTCATCACTTAGTGGTGAAAAGATGTAGTCACCTGTCTGTGAGGCCTCTGAGGCCAAATCTTCACCCAGTGATGCTTCACCCTCTGTGGGCACCACTTCAGCCTCGGCTCCCCGCTCCTCCAGCACCTCGTCCTCCTCCAGCCTTGTATCAAGGTGAGGCTTCCCCAGAGGTTGTTCACGCAGTTCATGAGGCTCTTTGGGTACAAACTCAGGGCTCTCATTATTTTCTGTGTCATAGCCGCTGTCCATAGCTTTAGGAGAGCTGGAAGGATGGGAGGATGCAGGGCTGAAGCCTTCACAAGAGCCAGCTGCAGATGGTAGATCCATGGAGTCCATGGAATCAGGAGTTCCTATCTGCTTCTGTAGCGACTTGAAGGCAGGAGAAGCGTTCAGCTCGCTGGACTCGTCGGCGAAGATGCCCGAGGTAACGTCTGTGATGTCGTCTGTGATGTCTTCGTCCTCATCGTCGTCACTGCAGTCGAGGATGTCAGCGAGGCAAACGCTGGAGCTGCCTCTGTCGACACCGCTGTCTCCAGTCTGACTCAGGTCTGACTGTGGATCTGTGAGGACCACCATCACATGCGTGTTGTCAGAAGGAGGCGGAGTGGCTTTAGTCATTGTCAGGGTCACCTCCTCTATTTTAGGCTCTGGTGGTTTTTGCATGATTACATTTTCCTTGATTACATCCTCCCCCTTCTCCTTGAATGGGGTGTCATTAGTTGTAAGGTCAACATACTGCTCTCCACAGTCCTCAGTCTTAATCAAGGTGGGTTTGGGCACAATGGGACCCCCTGGAGCTGGTGACAGATTGATCATCTCCTCATTGCTCGGGATGTCAATGATCTTATCTCTGATGTAGTTGCTGTGACTGTAGCTGTGACTGTAGCTGTTGTTTCTGACTAGCAAGCCGGTGAGTGGGTCAACAAAGTGCGAGTGGCAGCAATCTCCAGATGCTGGCACCTGAGTCTCGCCCTCATGGCACAGGTAGATGTAGGCACTGCAGTTGTCTGAAGGCACCATTGCATGGTGTTTACTCAGACTGAGGCAGGCACTATTGTCTTTGGCCTGGTGGGGCTCAAGATAGTCAATGGGTTTGGGTAGAGAGTGGTAGGCCAGGCTGTGCTCCTCCGGCCAGGAGTCTTCGATGTCTGTACTTGGCATTGTGTAGTGGAAATCTACATAAGCGTCCTGTCTGCAGCTGTGGCTCGCCCGCCTGGGGTGACCCACGCTGCTTTGGCGGTGTTTCGAAGGCCAAGTGTTGCAGGTGTGTCTCTCAACAAAGATGTCCTCTTCTTCCTCCTCTGAATCAGTGTCTCTGTGTCCAATGAAGAGCGCCCCCTCTGTCTCCATGTTGATACTGATAGAGTGGCTGCTGTGCCTGGTGTGGCTGGGCATAGTCTTCCTCAGGGAGCCCATCATGTCGTAGTAGCCCCCGGTTACGTTCTTTCCTATGATGGAGGTCTGACTTGTGTCCAGGTATGTGTCTCTGTAGGCCTGTTGAGGTGGGCTGTTCACAGAGGGGGATATACCGAGCGGGTTCTCCAACTCACCCAAGGCCTGACGCAAGCTCCTTGACCCCCAGCTCTCCTGATGGTGCTCACTAGAGTGTTCACTGCCAATCAGATAGCGATCTATTCCCAAAGGCGGTGAGTGCTCATAGTAGTAACCCCCATCTCTGTCTTTATAGGACACATAGTGACTCGACTCCCAGGGTCGTAGAGGGCTGCTGTCTGACACCTGCCCTAAAAGAGGCTCCATTGTGAGGGAGATCGCAGGACTTGAGTCATTTGAGTCGTACACATCTGACTTATGGATGTCTGCTGACCAATAGGGACCCATGTTCTTAGCCTGGGATGGGCAGGCCATGCACTCACCTGAGTCTGCACTCCCAGTAAGGAAGCTCCCACTGCTGCCCTGATAGTCTGGGCTGTAGGAGCACATGGTATAGTCCAGGTCAATGTTACAATCCACTGGCTCTTCAATGCGGATGTAGTATTCACTGCTTACTGAGGGGCTATGGGCACTGAGGACAGGAAGTACGCCGGGAGCATGTAGATGTTTTGGTTGGTAGTAAGAAGGAGAAACTCCATGGCTGAGGCTCTCCAGAGGGCAGCCTCCCACAATGCCCCCTGGTGGGTAAAATGCTTCCTGACAATGATGGCTGACCTGACCCAGGGTACTAGAGGAGTCTGGGGCTCTGTAGGACTGGTCTGCCCTGGCTTGCTCCCACTTGTACTCAAAGTTCAGGCCATGACTGGTTTCAGTGACTGTTAGTATGTCGTCCCCGGACTCCGAGTGGTAGCCATCACCTGCTGAGAACTGCTCAAGGAGAGGGAACGAAGAGGAGGTTGATGAGGGGTGGTCTCGTGACATTACAGAGGCACCACGGTGGCTGTTGAATCCAGTATTGGGACGCAGGGAGTTCCAGCGCCTCTCAAAGTCCTCCTCTGCCTCACTGGCCCCCTTGGCACACAGGTAGCTGAGCAGCAAGTGGACTTCCTCTGCATTGGGTCTCTGATCAGGCTGGAGCCAGCAGAACTGCATCACCTCATACCTGAAGATCGCAAAAATGAGACAAACAGAAAAACAGACAACAGTCATATATGAAACATATAAAAATTTTAATAAATTGATGAAGTTGTAATAATAGGATTAAAAGAAGAGGCCTGAGGAGAAAAGTTCCCCAGCACAGGAAAGCAAAACCAGCAGGATTAACATAATAATTAGATTCTGCAGAAGAAATGAGAATCCACTCGTGCTGGAAGGTATTTAATTTTGTTGCGCTGAATTTTGTGTTTTGATGTGTTTGTCCTTTTGCTCGGGGACTGTTAAGTAATTTAAAGATGCTTCTATAAGTGAGTGTGTGTGTGTGTGTGTGTGTGTGTGTGTGTGTGTGTGTGTGTCTGTCTCACCAGCGCTCAGCCAGGGGCACTTTGAGCAGCGGCTTGGGCAGTCGCAGCTGCTGCTCCCTCACAGCGTAGGTGAGTACCTGTCTGTCAGAGTAGTGTCTGTAGGGCTGGTTCCCCAGCTCAAACAATTCCCAGATAGTCACACCCAGAGACCTGAGACACAGGATTAAACATAAAACTGTAATCAGAACAAGTATGAATCATTCACAATATGTGCACATACTTATAGTCCTTCAATAGTTATTTTGCGTCCTCAAACTTTTCTCTATCTCATTGACTGCTTGATGACCTCAAATATTACAGTCTTACGTCCCAACAGAGTGAGAGTTTATATATTTTTTGGCCTGTTCTCGCAGTCTGCCCTCTTCTCTTGTAATTTTAGTATCAAGAACTCAACAAAAAATGAAAGGAGTTAAAAACACGTTCCCCCAGGGACAAAAGTCTAATCTATCTTCCATGTTTTGTCATTTACTTGCACATTTAGGGTTTGGCCATTTTCCCTGATATGTGTTTCCCAGGGAACCAACATCAGCCTTTTGGTTGTGACCTTTTATGCACAAAGCATAGATACATGATAATTTAATAGTTTCACTGTGAAATATCTCTGTCTTTCAAAAAGAAGAAAATTACTTTTACAACTTTAATCCTAAAATGTTGAATAAATAACAGCACAGTAGATTATAATAAAGCACAAAATGGCAAAAAGCAATCAACATGCGCTCAGCACACAAAGTATTTTTTCATTTATCCTCTTACACCAGTCTGTGAACACTGAAATATAAAGTAAATTGTTTTTCAACATTTTGACACTATGCTGTATGCTATTGTTTCTAACAACAAACCAAAAGTGCACGCATCTTTGTATTTGCGTGTGTGTGTGTGTGTGTGTGTGTGTGTGTGTGTGTGTGTGTGTTTGATCCTACCAGATGTTGCTCTGTTGGGTCTGGTCGGCCACCAGCAGGTTTCCATGCACCTCATCCACGAGCTCTGGAGCCATCCAGCGCAGCGGCACGTACATCTGATCTGATGTCACATAGTAATCATCCTGATGGGAGGCAAGAGTAAAATGTTAACAGACATTAAATCTCAAGCATTTCCTTGTTAAATTTAATAATCGTGAACAAGTTAAATGAGGGTGGGGAATAAAATAAGCTGTAACATCTGTCGAAATTCACTTGGGTGGAGTAAATGCTAGATTTTTGTAGATGCAAAGCACCTCAGATTTGTATGGATAGTAACTAATTCCCCCGAATACTCTGAACAAATTAAATCATACACTTGTTTATCTTTGCATATATTACTCTGTGCATATTTTTCTGATAAACAGACCTTGTACTTAGTGTGGGACAGGCCATAATCTCCGATCTTCACTGAGACATCAGCAGTCAACAAGCAGTTCCTCAAGGCCAGGTCACTGGTGACAGAGGGGGTAATGGGAGGGGGGGGGCAGCTGTTACATCTCAACATTATTTATAAACATACTAAACAGGACTCAGACACTGCGAGATGGTCGTATTTCTTGAGGCACAAAAATATTTAGAAGCATTGCACACACAAAAACAAAACACAGACGGATTGCGAGATGAAATAATTAATCTTTCAGAGCTGGCCCAGTTCAACACTGCTATCTTTGAGAGCACATTTCGATGTCCTCTCCTTTCTCTGAAAAAAGCAGCTGCAGACTGAATGGAGCTTTGAGTGGTTCTGGAGATGAGGGGTCGCCGCCTGCAACAAAATCACTGATGCTGGAGTCTGTAAGGAGCACTCAGGCAGCACCAGGATATTGTTCCAGGAAGCAACCCAGATCATAGCGTTGTCATTTTAGAGCGTGTGCGATATTTAATGGCAGAAATTGCTCACTACCTGTGTGTGAAGTTGTGCTTGTGCAGGTGCAGGAGTCCTGAGGCGATGTCACAGGCCATCCGCTGGAGGATCAAGGGTTCTGGGGTCATGGTTTCTGCAGTCCTGCAGCTTCGGAGGTAACCCTTCACATCCCCCTGGACGCAGCAGAGAGAAATAAAACATCTGTATGATACATCCTCTGACCATTGGAGGGCAGTGTTGTCATTGTGCTTTGCTTAATGGGAAAAAGACTCATCCACTCCTCGTTCAGTTGCCTTGGTATTAAAATCTGCATGGAAGCCCACCAACTAACAGTCTTGGTGTCCTCAGTTACTTATATACAAGGTATTGTTTTCATTTTGTGAGTGAATTATCTCCTTGGCAGAGCTTTTGTCTTCCTTTATCTTACAGCATATAGAATCTACACTGTTTACAGTAGTTACGTTAAATAATAGTTTGATCCTACAAACAGTAACAGAATTCCCTCCTTAGGCATATCTGAATGTTTTTGGTCATCATGGGTTTGTGCTGCTCGCTGTTGTCAATTTAAAAAATAATCTGAAATTGAATTTTGTCTGTGATCAATATATTTCATCAGCTACCACCAATTTCCGTCACTCACACTGTGCAGTGAATTAAAAATTGACAGCTGTGAAGTGGCAGAAAGCCAGTTCTGAGTTCTTTGATTACTTGAATATCACCACAAGTGTCAGTGTTAAATCTACTGAACTAATCAATCCTGTGGAGCTGATGTTGGATTTTATGCTGCAGTGTGAGTGGTGTTAGTGCAGCGTGATTTACTGGTAACTTTGGGCTCAGCTGCCAAATAATTACAGCAGCTGCCAAGAATGTTTTATTGCCAAAAGTAATTAAGAAAAAAAAATCCAATAAACTACATATAACAAGAGGTTTTCAGGCCATTTAGTGAACTGAGTCAGTCAAGGGATAGAATGCAAACTTTCAGTTAAAAGCAAAGGTCTATAAGATTTGACAGGTCCTTTCACAAACAACATACTTCATATTCAAATACACTTTACGCACCAAATGTGGTACAGCATAATTAAAAAATTTAGCGACCAAGTTGTATTTTATTAAAATATTTAAATCCTGTATAACCTTAATATTTCTTTATACATACTGTGAGCCATTCTCCCCACACACAACCCCTCCCTGTGGGTTTGGATACTCACCAGTGGACAAAACTCCATCACCAGCAGGTATGGAGTGACCTCGGTGCACTGGGCCAAACACTGCAGCAGAGCAGGGTGCTGGAGAGCACTGGAGGAGAGGAGGAGCATGAGATTATAGAAGAGCACACAAAGGACTTCTGTGACAACACAAAAACTCCTAGACACACACATTGACACACAGTATAAACATACTGTATCAATTGTGAAGAATCATACAGTATATTGGCAGTATTTATAGGCTTGGGCGATATCTAAAATTTAATATCTTGATACAATCCAGCCACAAATGTCGTGATGTATGTTATTTTTTATAATATTATATAATTATATAACGTATTTAATGTTTCAGGTATAAGTGATGCTGCCACTAAACAACACTTCAAAGTTTTATTTGTCACATGTCACAGGTCTGTGTTGAATTGCAAAAAAAGGAAAATTGATATTTTGAAAAATATTGCATATAGTGGGAAATATCTTGATATCGAATAATGGCCCAAGCCTAGTATTTAAAATATATTACAAATGATCAAATTTTTATAGACTGATTGCAAAAATACATGAAGTAAATAGCTCAAGGATTGTTACTGCAATGCATAATGCTATGAAAAGGTACAGTTATAGGACACAATGACTGATTACATTACAAAATGATATGCTATGCAAATGAAACAATGAAACATGTTGAGAAAAAATACATTCAAAGACACATTTGTATCTGGAACAGGATTGTTTTTCATTATTGCTGAAGAGCTGGTACTTTTACCCGCCAACGTTTTATCAGCTCATCTATGGAAAGTAAAATTTGCCTTCACAAAGTTACCAGTCACTCCAGCCATTAGATACATTTAGTTGAGTAAAAAGATAAAATACTCCCCCTGCAGAGGAAGAAAAATACAGTTTCACCATCATCTAATCTGACAGTACAGTATTTTAGCAAATGTTTGAGCTACATCTCTGACAAGACAGAAACCTAACCAGAAACCAGGTGATAGAGGTATATATGTACCGGTAAGGCTGGGCTTCCTCAAGGAAGTGCATCTGGTCCTGCACGCTAGAACTGGCTTTCAGTTCCTTCACTACCACCTCAGTGGTATTCAGGCCTGCGTTCACCTCCCCCAGCAGAACCTGAAACAGCACAAGAGACAGACATATATGCATAGGAGAGACAGACAGAGGGACATTTACACACAAACAAACAGGTTACGCGTGGATGGGAGTGACCATTACACAAAGACGGACAAAAAGGCACAAAACAGTCATGCGGGAGTTGAGCGTAGGACACACAAAAATGCAGACAAACAGATACATATGGACATACCCAGTCAAGGCACACAAGGATGGAAAGGACGGATGTATATTCATGAGCGAAGGGTATGAAAAGGAGGAGAAGCAGACAAAGAAACAGAGAGACGGAGAGAACGAGAGAGAGAGTGACAACAACATGTTATCTGGTTGTAAAAACACGACACCACCACATGGTTCAGCCTGCAGCAGAGGGCTATTACTTTGAAAATTTTACCAGCGTAAAATTTGTTCTCAAGGGCTAAGTCTATCACACCTGGGACAAGCTGACATCAAAGGCACGAGGATCAGCTCGGCATTACACACTCAGACATTGCAGATAACACAGTGTGTCGGGACATTTTAAACCGAGCTCGTTCTAAACACGGCCGGGATCACAGCAAAAAATAACAGCCGTGATGTTAGACTCGCTGATGCCCCGTTTCATCTACCTGGCAGGTAGCTGCAGGGACAGCAGGAGTGACTGTTAAAACCACCAGCAGGTAGTAATGAAGACCGAGGCGTCTGATGTGGCTTACCTTCCCGAACCAGCCATTCCCGATCTCTTTCAGGTAGAGGAGACTGTGGCGGCTGAGATCTGTGGATTTCAGGAGTTGGACTGGAGGAGAGGAAGAGAGAGGAAGACGTGTTACAGTGATGGATGACCCCCCACCAGCAGCATCCTGATGGGGTCTTACAGCTGTGCTCTCTGACAAAACCTGTGGTTTTTCATGCTTTAGCCCATTTACTACAAATCACATCATCTTACATTTAAAGCCAATCTGAAGACCACACTAATGCGTTACACAAATGCGTATGTATTTGTCAAACCACCACAGGCAGCCGTTGGTCTGCAGTCATATCTGTATAGACTCTTGAACTTGCTTGAGTTGATTTATCTCAGCTTATCAAATATTGTCTTAATTTTGATGTAAGTGATGTAATGACATGTTGATAAAATAATTCTGCATTTAAGTTGTATTATCACAATAATGTATGACAAGTATTAATATTTGTTTGATGTTCAGCCTGATGGAATACATAACTTAAACAAGACAAGTTAAATTCAATTGTACTTACTGCATAGCGCTTTTATAGTCTTTATAGTCTCAACCACTCAAAGGGCTTTACAATACTCACACATTTACCCATTCACACACACATTCATACATCACATCGATACACACTCAAACACTGACGGAACAGCCATCAGGAGCTATTTAGGGTTCAGTATCTTGCCCAAGGACACTTCGACATACAGACTGGAAGAGCCAGCGATCGAACCATCAACCGTCTGATTAGTGGACAACACATCCTACCTCCCCAAATGTTCTTATTGTTCTTCGTGGGCTGGAACCTATACTAACCCTCCTCCTTTCTAAAAACTAATTCATCTTTTAGTTAGTTATGATCAGTGAACTCACTTTTCATTCCCTCACCACTTTAAGTCATAGTACATGAGTAAGTTCTGAAATCATTCTGAGAATAACTAAAACTTAACATCAAATGGATGAACATATGTACTGATCTTAAGTTGCGTTGATTTCACTCATTTTGAATATAATGTTGGGACGTATTGTTGAGATTGAGATTATACACACAGGCACAATTATACCTGAAAACACCTAAAAGAAATACAGTATGTCCTCAATTATAACAATAATAATGATATATGTAGATAAAACTCATGACAGTAACTTGACAGAACGCACCACATCCAGGTTCTTAAGTGGCCACTGTAGAATCCATCTAGAATCTTCTGTCCAATCGATTGTCATCAACTTTCTCCAAAATGAAATATCTGAACACACCAGTGGACGATGTCCATGGTCCACGAGTTAACAGAACAGACTCCAGTCTTCAGTCTAATTCTATATGGAGCCTTCTCTGGCACCGACCTGTCTGACTGTCCTCCAACTCCCTGATGCATCTCTCTCAGCATCCCCTGAGTCTCTCCTGCCTGCCGAACACGCCCGACTGTACTGCCCTAGCTCAGCCAAATGAAACGGGATTGACAGCAACACCCCCCCCCCCCCCCCCCATCTCTCACCCCTCACCATCTATCCCTTTCTTTCTTTCTTTCTTTCTTTCTTTTCTTTCTGCATCTCCCACGATGACAGTTAGATTCTGGGTGTAGAGGCAGACAGACAGATCTTTGTGGTGCTGCGTCCCCCCCTCCCCGCTCCTCCAGACTGCCACACAGTCCAGTCACTGTGTGGAGGCCATATTGGACACCCCCGTCTCCTTCCCCAGACTGGTCATTCCTTACACCCACTCACGCTCTCTCCATCCCAAAGCAGAATACTCACCATTGTCTGGCTGCTTAGGGCAGCATGGTACCAGTTAGGACTAGTTAGTACGCACACACTGGGGCTATTATCCACCAGCTCCTTGACATAGGAATGAACTGAGTTTTGGCGATAACAGCGGCATGCAATGGGTCCCACCTACACCATCATGTTAACCTCAAATATTCATAACGCTGGTGGAACAATGAGGGGAGGATGATACATGCTGGGCGAAAAAAGACTGTACTATAATATTTGTAATCTCTGCCAATGTATGAATGCTGTAATAACGGGCAAATGTTCACTCACTCAGAGCTTTCTAATTCTTATTTCTTTTTTCTTTTTTTCCAAACTGAAAACACCCCGACTACCCTGCTAAGTTCTCAGATCTCTTTACAGCCAATACACTAACTCAATTTCCATTTGACAGCGCTGTCTGGCCTTCTCTAAGCCTGTGTGCTGCTGAGCATCTCTCTGAAGAATGCATCTAGCTTAACCGCTATAGGAGCCAGCCTTTAGCGAGACGCGCAGCAGCTAAATCACTCAGAGCCAAATGGAATTCCCATCATCCTCTTTCACTCCAGTGAATCCTGGTCCACTCTCAGCTGATCGAGGTGCTGAGCTGCCGCCGTGTCCTTGGACAATCATTTCAATTCACTTATGACATTTTGCCCGTTGTTGTTTCATAACTAACGTGGTGAGGATTTAGAGGTCGAAGTTCGCAAGTAATTCTGCAGATCCGATAAGTGTATGTCAGCAGGATGCATCTAATACATGCATCTGTGGGAGTGGGAGGAAATTTCAGAGTGAGTGTGTGTGTGTGTGTGTGTGTGTGTGTGTGTGTGTGTGTGTGTGTGTGTGTGTGAGAGTGTGTGTGTGAGAACATAAGAGCTGGACTTGTTTTTGCTCAGTGTGTGTTTTCACATGTCTCCTCTGGGTGGGTGTGAGGTCCATTAGTCTTTGCAGAGCAGCACTGCAGCAGAGAACAGCTGCATCAGGGTGGATCCTGGGGACCGGGGCCCCAGTCTGAGCCAAGCTCTTACATTACTGGTGTCTCATTAGGAACTCCACCTATATCCACATAGTCCTTCAACAGCCCCCAGTGCTCAGCAAGACGACAGAGGAGATGGGAACATTGGCTGAGAGAAAGCAGACTTACTCATAGCTGTAAAGTGCTTCATCTCCACATCTACCTCAGCTCTCAGGAATTATTAGATTCAAGATCTGAGACCTACCCTGTGTTAAAAGCAACCTGAGGACCTTTTCATGTTGGCACTCATCATTTTTTTATCTTAATAATTACTGTTCCTACAGTATGTGTTCATTTTCTCTGCCTCGTGGCTGTTTTAGAGTGTCTGCTCTTCTCTATCTTCTGTCCTTTCCTTCACTCTGTTGCCGTATGTTTAGCTTTTTAGTTTTAATATTTTATCAGCATGCACAGCGCTTTGAACTGCTTTTGTATGGAGTGGTGCTGTACAAATGAACCTGAGCTGGAAAGGATGCAGGAAAACAAGACGAGAAACTGGCAGCAAACAAAGATGTAGAAAAATGAGGACACAGTTACGACCAGTAAAGTGAGATGAATACGCAATTTCTCCGAAAAACTTATTTCCCCTGCTGATGTCACTGGGCGAGGCTCTCCTGAAGGTGCAGTCATAAATCCCTGACCTCTAACACTGCTTTAATGGTTTCAATTATTCACAGAAGACCGAGCATATGTTTAAAGGGTCGGCTCAGCCATGTCGCAGACAATGGTGGGAAAATAGTTTCACTTACCCCAAATGGTATTTAGCTATGCAGATAGTTTTAACTTTAATAGCTGAGGTTTGGAGTTATCTGCCTCTGAAAATGTTCCTACCAGGAACTGCAGCGTTTCTCTGGTTTTCTCTGGTTTTGGTTTTCAATGAACTACAAATGAAATCCCATTAACCTTCCTTGTATTGACATGTCGTCAGAGACCTCATTTGTCAAAGCCTATCTGCATGGCTACATACCACTAGGAGTATCCAACTCTTATCTTTTGGTCCTTAATACACTGCCTGTTTGAGGAGTGTGGGTAAAACCGTGTGGATGTATAACAAATGTTCACATTTACATCTGAGTTTTGATATGGACATTCGTTATACATCCACACGTGGGCATGAGACTTAATGTGTGGGCATGACGCATTAAGTCTCAACACACTCCTGCAACAAGCTTATCAGGCAGCATCAGCCCATTGACACACAACAAGGACCATTGTCACACAGTAGCAGAAGGAGAGAAAGAAGGCGACAGAGTGAAAGAGGAATATTCTCACTGGGGTTTTGTGCTCTCGCATGCCTGACATACCAACATGCAGCAGTGTAGGCCGGCTGCCTGGACATTATTATGCAACAGGCAGATGTTTGTGGGAGAGAGTGAAAGTTAAAGAGCACAGAGTTCATTCTGCAGGGAAGCTGCAGTGAGGGATTGTGGGATAGGTGGAGGCCCAGCTGGCCGAGGCCAGTGTCAGGGCGGTGCTCACTCCAGGGACAAACTTTTGACTAATGCCAGATACACGGCCCTCATCGCCGTTATATTACTCTCACACCCTTGAAATGCACTTGCATGTGTATGGCTTGGGGACTTTTACAAAGCTCTTGCAAGGGTTGGATCAGTTTGCAGCAAAGGACAAGAGACATGAATCACAAAGCACCGGCAAAACCGTCACAAATGATGTCATGATTGGACCCAGAATTCATCTTATATCTTATCCCGTTTGACAGAAGGGAGAGGTGTAAATCTTTTTAAATGCAGTGTGTGGATTTCATAGGTTTAGTTAGTGAGAGGACCAAGTTTAACCCCTTAAACACTTCTTTAAAACTCTAGATTCTGTGTTTCTGATGGAGCCACTCAAGGATACAGCTGAAGAGTAAGTGAACGCTCACCCACCAGATCGAGCAGGTTGCTTGGCGACCGGCAGGGACACCTCGGTGAGCGGCAGGATGTAGACGTCCAGGCTGCCCTGGGAGGCCGGCGAGGCCAAGGTGGACATATCTGCATGATACTCCTCCCCGTCCACATTCTTGAATTCCTGGAACACATGCAAAGCACAAAAAAATTAACAAGTCAAAGGTCGCAAAAAAGAACAGGTTGCATTCATTAGACCAGCAGCTGGTTGGGTAACCGGTAAACAGCTTCTTTACTTGTAAGGTCAAAGACGTGAGGACATGATGCAAAAGTGGAAAAAATAACCTCACAAACATGCCCTGATATGCATTTGTAGACCATATGATGGGTCCAAATCTGCTCTGTGTGATATTTAATATTTGACAGCATCAGCGTATGTACATTTATATATATATATATATGTACACACAAGGCAAAAGACAACGTTACACAAAAACACAGGCAAAAATAGATGATATTTTGGCTGGAGCACCGAAGCAGCTCTGACATAAACTGAAGCAAGCTGTCCTGGCCTGGCTCACTGTTTTTTTGAGCTTTGTGAGACTGCTGGAACATCCCAGTGTAAACAAAGCCAGTCTGATTTACCCAAAGATTATTTGTACCAAGATTACATGTATCTCAATCTTCTGCTTCACAATTAAGCCTGATGATTTTAGTGTTGAGATACTTTCTGAGCACAAAGTGGAGTTTCTGTGACTCACTCACTGAATGTTTTGTTGAAAATATTTGGTCACGTATTTTTTTTTCCAATCCAAATTGACCGCATTCATAAAATAATAAAGAAAGTGAAAAGAACTTCTGTGCCTTTTTACTGCACTTCTATAAAATGCCCTCTGATCCAGCGTTAAACCGCACAGGCCCCAAATGGCACCAGACAGAGGTGTGATCAATAAATCTTCACAACTCTGTTTGGATAAAAGAGATTAGTGCTTGATTTCACTCACATCACTGACAATAGAACTCCATTAATATGTATTACACTTAAAACTAACTCTGGACAAAACAGATGAGCATCTGCTTTGGAATTAATTACCAAGAAGTGGCTGCAGATGTGTCCACACCCGTCAGATGAATTTCAACATATGGACAAAGTAACACGCAATCAAAGAGGAAACATTTGTTTCTCAGTTTTCCAGGTTAGCATGTGACACTGAGGCCTGGGTGGATGAACAGTGAGGAGTCCTGAAAGAATCCTTATGTCTGCTGATCGTACTGATCGCAGGATAAGAGGACGAAGAGGGGAGGGAGTTGGCCGCATCCACAGACCGGATGTCAGAATAAAAGTCTCTTAGTTTGGAGCTGGAGAGCAGCAGGGTCGCAATGCTGGAAAAATGTGACCTGCTGCAGCCCTCTGCAACACCCACCCACACACGCACGCACGCACGCACGCACGCACGCACACACAAACAAGCACCTCAATTTCTCACTTCATCCTGTCCCCCAAGAATGAATGCACGCTCATGCAGGCTGCACACCCTCCCACAGCCTCACATCCAAATCTTCACACGGTCCTGCTCGCCCTTCCCATTCAACATGTGGTTTCACTCTTCACATAGACACACACACTGTCACAAACACATACACACAATTACTGATAAGAAAAATATATCTCTAACTTTTCATAAATCCTGCAGTAAAATAGTATCCAAACAAGGGCTGCAAATAGTGAATCTTTTTTTCAAATAATCTTTCAATCCTTTACTCAAGAAAAAATGTGAACAAATGCAAGAAGAACTGCCCATTACAATCTGCTAGAATACAAAGTGACATCCTTAAATGACTTGTTTTGTGCAACAGTCCAAAACTCAAAGATTTTAGGATACACAAAGTACAAAAAAGCAGAAAAACATCAACTTTGACAAGTTAAAACCAGAGAATGTTGGCATATTGTGCTAACAAACATTCTTTGTTGATGAATTTTCAGTCAATCTACTGATTATTCAATTATCTAAACTCATCAGGACAGAGTAAATCAATTAAAAACAAAGCGGAATGTGTTCATACTTTTCTTCTCTCATAGAAATCTGCTTAAAACACAAATGAATAGGAAATCACATGATTTCATTCTTAAGTTTTCCATCAAACATCCTAAAATCTGCAAGATCAACATTTGCTTTGTCCTTTTAATCCCTCTTTCCATTTAAAGACTCCTGCTGGTAAAACAATCAGCTCAGCTCCGCAGTGTCCCTGCTGGCTTACCTTTCCTCAGAGTCCATAGGTGAGGATGTCAACTGGTCTCGGCTTTGGTTACAGCATCTCAAAGTCTTTCTGCCTTTCTCTCTCACACACACACACAAATATACAACTCCACACACTCATTGGCCTCCCAGGGCTCCCATTGGTGTGATGGGTGCAGGGCAGCAGCAGGAGGTTGGTGGTGCCAGGGAGAGCGGCTGCAGAAAAAGGCATCATCACTGTGCAGAGAGAGCCTCATTGTTGAGTTTAGAGAGGAGGAAGATGAGGAAGAGGAAGAGGCTTTGTAGCTGACCACTGACTCTCCCTGGGACTGCTGAGGATGGAGGGATGGAGGGAGAGAAAATGAAAAGGTGGGGGGGGCCAGTATCTCTGGCTGTCTCATGAGGGAGAGAGAAACTGAGCCCCCGCAAAAATGTGAGAGAGAAAAATACAAGGGGGAAGAGGGGGGAGGAAGAGGGGTGGTGGGGGTTCACATACTATACTTGTGACATCACTTTCTCTTCCACGCTCTTTTCCTCTTTTTCTCTCTCTCTCCCAAAAGCTGAAGAACATCTGCAGGGCAGTCCCCATCCCCACACCTATTTTTTGTCAACACTATAGTTTTGAGGACCGCCCACTGAGAGCTTCACTTCCTGACCTCTGAACCTGACCTTCAACCTCAATTTGACCCAAGTCTCATCCATTTAATTTAATCCTTATAAATAAAAGCCCCTTAAGCCTTTCACTTTAAATTTGTGGGTGAGTGACAAAAATAATGTCAGCCCAAATGTTGCTTTAGTGCTTCAGGCTGCTATTGTATCCATGATTAAGGGTTTTAATAACATGATTCAAGGTTTAAGTCCATTATCCCTGAATCCTACAAATTAAAAGACTTTTGAGGCACTGACATTAGAGGGGTGAGTGTCTAGATTATGGGGATGGCTGGGGCAATTTACATTATTCAAAGAATGATTGTGCTTTATATCTATATGGTAAATTCTGCTCTAATTCAGCTCAATTGTGGTTGATCCTAAATTTTAATTTGGCTCTTTTGGCAGTTTCATGTTTTTGGCAAAGATGTAATTATTTACGTATTTGTGTGTTTTTCCTTACAGGAATAGTTTGACATTTTGGGAAATATATTTATTTGCTGTTTTGTTGAGATTGATGGTGCTCTCAGGCATGCTAAATATGAAGCTACAGCTAGTAGCCAGTTAGCTTAGCTGGTTAGCATGATTAGTCTGACACTGTCCAAACTGTCGAAAGTGTTGGAGCTCGCTACTTAAATTAGCTATTTTTAAGCTTTGCTATTGCTACATAGCCAACGTTAGCATAAGCAGTTGTGTACTTACGAGTCTAGCCGAGAGCTTCAGCCTTATTTGTGTTTGCCTCTGAGAAGCGGCTACTTCTTGAGGGCACACTCGACGGCTAGGTGGTTAGAATGCTAACTTTCATTAAATAAATAAGGAGTTCGGTGAGGCTGCAGTCTGGAGCTTTACCGGAAGAGGTCACCTCTCGTCTCATGCCCTCTTGTCTCATGCTCTCTTGTCTCATGCTCTCGTCTCATGCCTGGACAGAGATAAATAAAGAAGCAAGACAAATGGGTCGTTTTCCATCACTGGAAACAGCTCTCGGCGAGTAAAGTAATTGAGTTCGATGCTGAACTTGCAACGTTTTTCTAGACTGGTAATTAAACAGCTGCTAATGCTAACGTTGGCTATGTAGCCATAACAAAACCTACAGATAGCTCTTTGAATACGTTAAATCTCGTGTGTTTATCCATACAGAAGCTTACGTGTAAAAATGACAAACTGAATTAACATTTCTTGTCCAGATATAGGAAACATAAATCTTCTCATCTCCTGTCAAGAAAATTCTGCAGATTTCCCAAAATTTAGAACTTTTGAACTGAGACAAGCTTTTGCACTTATTTCTACATTTTTACATGATATTAGCAATGAGTCATTTTTAAGAACATATCAGAAAAGTTTCTCACTAAAAGAGATTTAAGTTTGAGTCCAAAGCCTTAACTAACCCCTCACAGCAGTGAGAACCACTGGAGGAAGTTCCTCATCTTTCTGTGATTGTTTGTAAAACAGACATCTTTTCTCTCTTGTCTCCTCTTGAAGTTTTTTTTTTTACATTTCCCCCCCTGAAATTCCCTCTTCCTGCTCTGGGAGAGGCTGTGTCTAATTCCAGATGGGGCCCAGAGGCCGGATGCACTGTGGGCTCATGGGTTTGCCCTTCCTCACGCCCTAGCGCCCTCTCTCTTCCCCCTCCTCCCACCCTGGCCCCTAACTTAGACACACCCTGACAGGTCCGACCTGGGTGGTCCACTCTGCCACAGACACAAACCAGACACGGGGCACATCACACACACAGTATGTATATGATAAATGTCAATTTCTTGGATGCAGCTTAACAACAAGACACTCAAGATGCACATTCATAAACACATACAGTTTTCAAGAGGGAACAGGATGTTATGTAATATGGCTCCTGTGATCAGTGCAGCTCTGTGTTTCTGAAGACACATTAAGAACGGAGAGGAAATGAAAAAAAAAGGACAGAAGGCTGAGGGTGCAAAGAGAGTGAACAGGGAAGATGGAGATGTGCCCAGAGGCAAATTAACGCCATTATTAAAACAATCTTACACGTCCCTGACTCTGATAGAACAGTCCTCCGACAGGCTTAATCACATGGTTCTCTCCACAGTGTTGTACTGGCAAAATGTTTCTGCAGCTTCATCTGAAGCGACTTGAATTATGTTAATTGCTTACATAATGTTGCGACACAGATTCATAAGTTGAGGAATAAATTATGTTTTTCTCACAGTTTTGAGTTTCCAGTGCCATGCAGGAATATGAATCACAGCACAGACATCTTGTGGAGGAAGAACAGCAAAGGATAATTTTAGTCTTGATTAATGTATCAATTGTTTTTATAATCCCTCAATAATTCACTTGTTATTATAAGTTTCCAGAGCCCAAGGTCTTTTCTAATTGTCTTATCTTCTCAAACAAGGGTCCAAAACCAAATGATAATCAATTAACAATTATTTAAAACAAAAAAACATCTGAGAAGCTGGAAACAGGATATTTGGTCCATACTGAAATGAAGAACTATTGGATAGCCAAATAAATTTTGTGCATAGATTCACAGTCCCCAGAGGAAGAAGCGTAATAAAGATGCTGTTCCATTATATTTTAGTGCCTCATTAGAGTGTGAAATACTGCATGTTGTATTATGTGTTGTGTTTGTGATGAGATTTTGACCACTAGCTGCTGAGGAGCAGTGTTTTGCTGAGCAGGTCGCCATTTTGTTTGTCTCATGGGCAAAATGGACAAAAACATGCATGATTCCCATTCCAGTGGAGGGTTGTAAAGTAAATGTAAAGTGATGACATCACTCAGTCTAAGGGTTATTCGACAGCTGCTTATGTACCAGGAGACATCGGACAGCAAAAGTCAGGGAAGAAGAACTGCATACATGAAATGTATTAATCACCTTTAGAGACTTGGGAGACTTTACATTAAATGTAAATATAACAATATTTGTTAACAAGAAAACTCCACAAGGTGCAGGAAAGCACAGCACAGCACATACAGTCACATTTTTGTATTTATATGCACTATCCCACCATTCCTTTAACACACACACACACACACACACACACACACACTCTTTCTTGTTCCCTGTCCTATTTTCTTCGGCGCCATGACCCATTTCGCGTGCTGCTCAGAAATGGGGTCCTGGTGATGGTCCTGAAAAGCTGCAGGCCTCCCACCGCTCCATAAACACAGCCTCCACCACCTTTGTCTGCTATTCTGTTTACTTCCCATAAACATTCTCTAAATATAAATGGATGAAGACCTTCCGTCATGAATATAATGGACGTCTGGTGAGAGGAGCGGGGAATGTTCTGTGTTCAGGCCATTTGCAGCAACGCTCACAGGCACAGAGAGTTAGAGTTCACATCTTTATGCAAGACTTGATATGATTTAATGAGTCTGTGTGTGTGTATGAGGGTGCAGAGGTGTGCCAGTTTGTCCTCATGCCTCATATTATTTTCATATCATTTCATGTGGAAGTTGATGAGACATGATGTTCAGAACATCAACGCGCTGACCCTCACCTTAAAGCCGATTTTGCCCTTCTTGCAGCAGAGGCAGGCCAGCATGAGGAAGACGAAGGTGAAGAGGCCTGAGAAGGAGATGGCCACCACAGCCAGGGACGACGACCAGGACAGCTCACTCAGCGGAGCGCCATCTGCAGGACAGAGCATAAGAATCTGGTATGAGACTCTCTATTGTTTTTGTGAAGAACAAACATGTGATCTAATGCATATTCAAGTGTGTAGGACATAAAAGAGCAATTAGAGTACAACAATAAAGGGAAGTGTTCCGTTGCATCATTTCTAATGAAATATAGAGTGGCTTATGAACTTACTCTCCTCAGGAGGGCTTATATTTCCACTTAGAGACATTTACATGTTTGATTTATGGCTTGGCGTCATGTTTTTGCTCAGAGTGAAATGCTCTGGAACATTATAACCCTGTACGCTTCATCCAGTACACAATGAACCATGTTACACCTGTGCACTGAAGACCAGGCTAAAAATGCATGTGTGTCACCTGGCAACAAGTACAGCTCTTTTGCACTAATTTGCTTTTTTTTTTTTTTTTTTTTTTTTTTTAATCAAATGTTCATATATACTGTAAGAGAAACATTGCAGCTCATGTCTTTAAGCAAGATTTTCTGCAAAACAAGAAATTTGTGTGCTTTAATTAAAAGTGAGATGCCAAGTATAATGATGATGCAATATTTATATCAGTTTATTCCACTTTTACACTCTACTAGTTTCTCCTCTGAGGCCCAACAGAGTGGATGAGATATTTTTATTTCAGGCTCTGGTCTCTCTCTCTCTCTGCCCCTCTGAGCCTCATTCTGTATCACTGAAGCCAATTTTCAGAGCTTGATGGTTTGAATTATCCTCAATGTGTGCCGCCCGCGTGTGTGCTGTCCAATATCGTAAATAATATCTTGTTCCCAATTTTGGGGGCATTTTTGAGCAGCGGATGATTTATTTTTCTCACTCTGTGATGGCTTCCGAAATGCAACGGTTACCAGGGAAACAGATTGGACGGACAGCCGTGCAGGATTGCCTTCAGCTGTAAATCTTTCACACCGACTCCTGCCAACAGCAGTGCCACCCAGCTTTTACACACACACACACACGCACATACACACACACACACACACACACACACACACACATAAATAATAAACAGAGCACAGAGAGTCATTTCTGCTGCCAGTTTGTGCTGATCCTCTGAAAGCTGCTGCAACTGGCTCTCAGTGAGTATGAGGCTCTTAGTATAATTTGACAGAGAGAGCGAACGCTGTTGTTTAGGAGGCCGGCAGACTGTAGGAAGAGAGGAAATTATAAGAAAAAAACAAAAAAACATGCAATTTTAACAGTTAAATGCAGGATTAGCTGGTCAGCTCAGGGGGTTTTGGAATGCAGAGTCCTAATCTGAATTTGACTGATTTCTTCACTAAAAATATGCTAAATTAAACCAGCAGTCCTGTTACACTGTCCATAGAAAGTGCAATATGATGCCACATGCATCAGAGTGGGAGGAAGAGGTGGAAAAAGCCAGCTTGCTAAATCAGTCAATAACCATTTAGTGCTTCGAAATGCTAGACAAGAAATTCAGATTTAATTACTCTTTATTTGTCAAGGGGGTAATTACAGAGAGCAGAGACATTATTCTAGTTCTGTTGTGGTTTATTTAAAGCCCCCTCACTTACAAATCCCATCTCCCCCAGCAGCACAAATAGGAGACCGTGACTGGGGAGGCAGCCCAGCATTAATATTTGAGAAACACGCTACAGTCCACATGCAGGCGAACAGAAAACACTGCATTTAAGTACATGTACTTGTACATTGTTATTAAAATGCTACATCCCTAAAAACACCACTGTTAAGTTTGCTCTCAAACAAACCTCTTACCCCAAAACTAAGTGATCACAAAATTGTAATTTTGGATTTATATAATAATTATGGTGATAATGATTATTTTAAGAGAATAATTGAGCTTGTTTTTTAAAGATTAACAGTAAATCTTCAGTAGGAACCAATTTCAGAAAATATTGAGACAGACGTTTACAGACATTAAAACATTTTGAAACCTATTGATTAAGTTTGTCCAACAGAGACAAGCAAGGTAAGGCTAATCTATTTGTATAGCAACTTTTAATAACAAGGTAATTCAAAATGTGCTTTAAAATAGAACTGAGGTAAGGTAGCTCTGTTCCACTTGAATCCTCTAAGTGAGTCAAAGCAGGTGGAGGAAGCAAGATGAGAGAAATCTGGATGAGAAAGACAGAATTCTTATCTAATCTCATGCTTGAGCTCTTTTCCAGTAGAGTACCCACAGAGGTTGTGTAGGCAGGTATAGAAAAAGCTTAGCGTAGCTTAGAACAGCAGTTAGTAAATTGGCTGGCGGAGGAGGGGAAAGAAGGAAAGTGTAAGATTATTGAAATATATTGGTGCAGTCATGTGATGCTGCCCTATAGGGCTGACCAAGATTTTGCCAGTCAGCAACTGTGGCCTACAACTAAAATGCCATTTAGGTAATACTGTCTTTGTAACTGGGTGAGATGAGTTGGACTCCCACAGAAACACACAAAAATACCTTGTTGTTGTGTTTCCTTCCCTAGCTGTGTGAAATCAATAACATTGACTGCTAATCTCAATGAAATAGAGAGGATTTACCCTCTTGTTAGCCATAATGAGCCTGGATCCAAAGAGACAAATGTGTTCTGCTAAAGGTCGTTTAGCTCCCAAGGACAATTCCCCCCTGAGAGCTTCATTAAGGACATGCAACAACACAGAATGTGTAAGGCTCAGAAAAACAGATGGACTGACATTTTCTGAGCTGCTGCTTTATTTCTCTCTTTTTACTACTTGATGCTAGCAGCATGAGTACCATATAGCTCTCAGCTACTCAGAGGTGGTAGCCATTTTTAGCCTCCCGAGGCAGAGAGCTGAAGCACATCCTGATGACTAAATGATGAAAAGGGAGCGAGCGTCAGAAGACGAGAGGAGAGAAGAAAGGATCTGAGGAAGGAGAAGAGGTTGAAGAGCTATGTACTCTGCAGCGTCTGCCCCAGGAGAATCTCCTCAGCACACAACACAGAAACTCGGCGAGCTGAAGAGCAGCAACTTGAAGTCTACCCGAGAGCAGACAGAGCCAGAGACTGCAGTGGGTTATGAAAAAGACTGAGTCTATCTGACAGTCTCACGTGTTTGTTCTGCCTCTACACTGATGGAGCTGGCTGAAAAGTCACTAAGGGTGTTTTTGCCCCTTGATGATTAAGCCGCAGCATATCTGTGAACACATTTGGAGATTATATACTCAAATTCTCATGCAGTATGACACATGTCCACAGCCTTATAGCACACCAGTTGGTCTGTAGGTTGAATTAGACTGAAGTGGAGACTAGTAGAAAATAGTTTACCAAACACACTTTTACGCTTTCTTGCCAAGTTAAATGAGAAGACCAATACCGCTGTCACAACTATGAGCTAAATATGGAGCTAGAACAAGCAGGCACTTAGCTTAGTTTAGGTTCTGCTGGTTGCCCAGCAACTTTGAAATGACAACACGACTACAGGAGGTCCACTGGACCAAGAAATAGCTGCAGCATGCAACTCCCCATAAAATCGTTTCTGTTTGTATTTATCTGAATTAAACAGTAAGATAATTGTGATGCTGAAATTTAGAGATGCTGGAAGGCAGATTTTTTAAACTTTGGACAGAGCAAGGTTAGTTGTTTCCTCCTGCTTTTTGGCAAAGCTAAGCAATTTGCCAGCATATACAGACATTACAGCATGATCAATTTTCTTATCTAATTCTTGACAAGTAAGTGAAAAGTGTATTTCCCAAAATGTTGAACTAAGAGACCTGATCCAGGTACCCACAGAAAGCCTCCAAGAAACTCGCAGGACCACAACAAACATGAATTTATACAAAGAGAGCCAAACTGAAAGGGACCCAAGGACAGACAGACAGTAGTGGACCCGAACAAACCCACAAGAGAGAGAGAATACTGGCAACATGATGCTCCACCATATGAAGGAGCTATTTTTAAGTTTTGCTATTGCTACATAGCCAATGTTAGCATTAATAGCCTAGCTGTTTACTTACCAGTCTTGCAAAAAGCTTCATTCATTGTTGCATTTAGGTAATTACATCCTCCAAGCAGCTACTTCTTCAGGGCAGATTGGATGCTACAGTGACTCAGTATCGGAAAGTGTTGAGACGGTCTGATTGGGTTGGGGCTAGCTGGTTAGCACGCTTACTTCTTTTCTTCTGCTGAAGCGAAAGAGTCAACATTGGCGTGTTTTTCCATCACTGGAGTCAGCTCTTGGCGAGTAAAGGAGGAAAGTTTGATGCTCAACTTGTAACGTTTCTTCTAAACTTGGAAACAGATGTTAATGCTAACGTAGCAATAACAAAACTTACAAATAGCTCCTTTAATGACCAGCCACAGTTAAAAGGAGTAGCAGCACATATCCTAAAAGCCTATGTTAGGTAAAAGAATATCTTTGTTAGAGATGCTGCTTCTTTGGACCTGGGATGTGCCATGTCTACTGATAATTCTGCCAAGTCTGCCTCACTAATTTGCATATTGAGATGTGATCATAATATGGGCAAGATCAAGATAAAGAGATCATAGGAGTAAATGCAGAGACCCATAGATTACATGTCATTATCCAGATATCATATCCAGATACAGATCACATGTTAATACCAGGTCTAAATGGGCCTTATTGACACACAGACCTCAGTTGTACAGCAAAGGAGTAGCTTAGTATGGTTGTGCTAGCTCAGCAAGTTCTGTCACTGACAGGTTGTTAGTCTGAACCAAGTCTGTATTTTCTTTCCTGTATGGCCGAACAAACAATAAATAACTAAGCTGTCTGGACTGAGCTCCAGCAGTACAGTACAGGTATGAGTCACTGTATTGGCCTGTCAGATAGACTCAAGTGGGTCTGGCATGTTAGACATTTAGATCAGAGCTGACAGACTTAAAAGAGTCCAAACTCTTCAGTCTGTCAACAAACTATCCCGGCTATCCGTCTGGATGTGGCGCTCCACTGTGGCATTAACTGCAGCTACTAAGTGCTTAAAACAATTGCTCCACCAACAAATAAAGCTTTATTTCTTTACTGGCTTGTATAATTGCTCCACAGGGACCAAATTTAGCCATGGGTGATCAGTGTGTCACGACTGTTAAGCCTGCTCCATTCAGATAAGCTGACTGGCTATTATAGAGCAAATGATGCCCAGTTTTATGCAGCAGCAGCTGTGGTCTAGAAGTGTCACACTCCCCAGGATAAATACAGCACTGCTCCGGCTCTCCTCTTGTACCCATTGTTCATATCTACGTGAGGTGGGTCAGCAGGAAGTGTATCCAGGGGACTGCTGACACTTCACCCATCATCAGCCCTGGTTTCTGTCCTTGCTACAGCAAAATTATCTAAAGCTCAGCGAAGAGAAAGGTGAAACCACCTGACGTGCTCGAAACTGGCCAGAGGGATGGTTTTATATCGTGATCCCAATTAAGGATGAAAGACGCAGAGAGAGGAGAGATCAGAAATTTAGATACTCATTTCCAAATATCTGAAAATCACCGTTCCTCTGTTTCATTATCAGTCTTTTCCTCCAAACTTCATACCAGATATTAGATAAAATATCTGATAATCCCCACTGGTCACAAAACCTTAGAAGCAAAAAAGTGGATGGTGGGACTCCTGATGGACAAGACAGCCCTTTGATTATCATGTTCTTATCTTAAATTAAATCAGAGAATTGAGATATAAAGTGATCTGACCTGAAGCATCTTGTAAACGTGACTGTCCTACACAGACATCAAACTGGGGAAGGCTTGGCACACTCTACATTGTTACTGTATAATGTATACAGAATATTTCAGCCTGTGGACTGGCAGCATTTTGTCTTTTGGAATCGCCCCATGTACGACTGCCCAAACTACAAATCTTTATGAATCATGCTAAATCCCTGTGAAGATATGCATGTGATCGCTGCCAACTGTATTCACTGTACTGTATATGAGTGTAAATTTTGGGATTCTCCCTTGCATGCTGCGTCAGGAGCAGAAGTAAAAGTTTCAGCTCTCAGGCTAATGCTGGCAGTCAGGTGTCAGAGTGTGAACAATAAGGTGAGTGATGTCTGCAACCCACAGACCTGACAGACAGCAAAATAACAGCCTGCCTTAAGTGCAGAGGGATGCTTTACAAGCCTGTGCGTTGATGTCGATACATCCTCTGGTTTTTTGTCCCTGTGACAATTTGTTTCTAGGTTATTTGGCCATTTTTGCATCTTCAGGGGGGGTTTATGGGTCATGATGAAGACCCCAAAACCAAGTGTTTACCCAAATTACTATAGAAATATCAGACAAAGATAAAGATTTTTTTTTTACACCAAGCTGAAATCAAGCCACTATAACATAAGCAACTTTTAAGGCTTCCTTTTTGGGTTTTACCGCACAAAATTATTTGTTCCATGCACATTATACCTAATTTAAGGTTCCTCTACCCTTACAAATACAAAGTAATATCATAAAACTGCACAGCAGAGGGTTGGGATTAGGGTAAGAAGTAAAGGAACAGATGCAATCAATAGAAGCTTCTTACAGTGAAAAATGCATGAACCAAAACCAGCGACAGAGACAAAGCTTCTCCACTCGCAGCCACCAGTGCAACTGAATCAAAACTGCTGGCAATGGTAAAATAAATCATCGCTCCCCCTCTGTCTTGCAACACTAATGCTGACACCACACTTGTATCAGACGCTGAGAGAGAGATGGGGGCAGGACGACAACAAGAAGACTCATCACTTAAAAATAAGACAACAGAGGAGACGCAGAGGATGATGGTGGCAGCAGGAAAACAGACGGGCAGACAGAGGGTTGGAGATGGTTAAAAGCCCATATGGGCCAAAAACATGTGAACTGCATGAGGCTGATGATCTGGTCATGAACAATGTGCGTTAGGGGCCAATCTGCCGAAAGCTAAACACACAGACATATAGATAGACAGACAGATAGACAACAACTGTGATTCATGTTTGATTAGTCATCAGCACTCTGAATGTAAACACAACCAAATGCTGGCGAACAGCTGCCGGGGTCTCTGACTCAAGAACAAGCTGCAAAAAGATAGAAAAAAACAAATCAGCTGGTTTCCATGGCAACTGCTTCCCCCTAATCCTGTTCAGACTAATGCACATGCCCTCCTAATGCTCACAGACGCTGTGGCAAGACAAAGAACAACTTGCCCCTGACACCAGAAAGGAAATTAACCTTCTACACACTTTCCTAAATAAAACCACCGGTCTCGCTGCTTGGAACAAGATGAGAGAAAAACACTTGTACTGCGTGTAACTCGTTGATCTGTTATTCTTACTTACATGGCCAGCTTATGTAACACTTTATGGGACAGTTAATTGGAGTTTGGCCAATTCAAAATTGCAAACTTTATTACTGTTAATGGCAATTACTGCTCGGCTACCCTCCTGTGTGAGAATCTGCAGCTAATCGTAACTGAGTTTGCGAATTTGTGAGTTTCAGGTGATCGCCTCTAAAAAGCACAGCGGCACTATTCGTTCACACACAGAAGGAAACTGTTGTAGAACAGGAACCATCTTTTTTTTCCCAGCAACAATAACTTTAACAGAAGAGAATATCATGCTGCCTCGGGACATGTTCACTGGAAAAACTTGCTCTTGCTACACTACACCATTGTTTTCCACACGTTCATCCCATACATAGCTGGATGCAGCCATTTCAGGCCCATTGTTTTGGAGTTGTTAAAATTCTGGGAAATGCAGGAAACTACCACCGTTAGATTCAAAGTAGATAAATCAATAATTCCTTTAACCATCCATCCATTAGCTATACCCACTTATCCAGGAGCAGGGGCTGGAGCAGGTCTCAGTCAAGATATCAGAATAAGATGGTATTGGGTCAGAATTCGGACCCAATGGACGCAACCTGCCTTGTATCAACAGTCCGGGGCGCTGGTGGTGGTGTAATGGTGTGGTGTAATGTTTTCTTGCCTCACTCTGGACCCTTAATACCAGTCAATCATGGTTTTAAAGCCACAGTCCATCTGAGTATTGTTGCTGACCATGTTCATCCCTTTATGGCCACAGTTTACCATCTTCTAATGGCTACTTCCAGCAGGATAGGCAGCTGAAAAATCTGCAGAAATGATGTTATGCATCATCTCAACATGCAGAATGTCAAAGGCAAGTTTCCAACATCTTGTGTAATCCATGACATGAAGAACCGAGGCTGTTTGAGAGCAAAGATAGGAACTACCCAGTGTTAGTGTGGTGTTCCTAATAAAGTGCTAAATGTGCCAGAGAACAAGGTTAATAAACAGTAAAAAGCAGCACGGAGGCCATAAGCATTGCACCGGAAAAGGGGCGAAAATTAGCATGTGTCACGATTCCACCAATGGAAACATAAATACTCATGACTGCTATACAGTCATTTGACCCAGGGATGAATTCTGATTATATACTTTCCCACTGAAGACAAAAGCCAGATGTAGGTGGGTGTTAGTGTTTTTTTTTTGTCCACTGTGAACGGAGCTTGAGCTGCTCATTTATTTATGACAGATGTGACGTGAATGCAGAATTATGTAACAACTCTCACCATGTCACCCTGAACAAACTCCCCCAGAGTCACCTCTCCTCTGCACATTCATCCAGAGTCAAATTCAAAAACCGTCGCCACATCCTGTGTTGGAATATGACACCTTTCATTCCTTCTTCCTGATGCCTCTCAGTGTCTTTCATCCTGCTGCTCTCAGAAACAATGCGAGATTCTCCGGCATGCTAAAAAAAAACATCATATTACTGTTGTTCGGACCCTTCTCACAGAGGATTTGGAGGATTAGCTATTCATATCATGTGGGAGTCGGGTCTACCTTCCGTTCATATAAGCAGGCAGCCCACGTAGTGTAACCTAATTACACAGGAAGCTGTAATTCAGAGCTACTAACCACAAAACACATCTCCCCGGAGCAGCCGCATTATCTCTGTTCAGCAACCTTGTACAAATAAGAGAATAGTTCTCCGGATCACCCGCGTCGACACTTATGCTGTCAGGAGTGCGTTTGTGTGTGTGTGTGTGTGTGTGTGTGTGTGTGTGTGTGTGTGTGTGTATGTCTGCACGGATGTGTTGTCGACCTGATATTTTCTGCCATGCTGTGTGCAGAGACACACTTCAGTATGCTGAGTGTAGCCTCTGCTGTCTGTTTTCGGCAGCAGATAGCCTCCACCTGAGGCTCGGCTCTCACCTCCCTCCCCAGAAACACCTCGGCCTCGTCTGGTTTATTCAGCACAGAGCTCCCTGGAGGGCCTGACGGGCAGGAATAAAGATATTTACTCATGGAATGTAATTCAGTCCAGTGTTTGAGGTGCTAGTCCTTCACTTGATTATGTCCACACTGTGAGACACTTTGTCTGATAGTTGGAGTTACTTGTTGAAATAGATTTTACATTCAAAATGAGATAATTATTGCTAATTTACTTTGCTTCTTTTCCTTCTTTCCACTTCTTTCTTTTCCTTCTTTCTTTTTTTGTTTTTCATTCAATCTCCTTTCTTTCCCCATTTCTCCTTCTTGCTTTCATTTTATCTCCATCTTTGTTTTCAACACCATCCCCATCCCTCCAGCTTTCCTTTCTTCTTTTATTTCTTTATGTCCTCATTTCTCTTTCCTTTCATTCCTTCTTCCTTTTCTTTAGTCTTTCTCTTCACTTCCATTACTCTTTCCTTCTTTCATTCCCTCTCCTTCTTTCCTTTTGTCTTTTCTGACATCTTTCCTTTGTTCTTCTCGTTCTCCTTTCGTCCTTCATGTCCTCCTTCCTTTGTTGCTTTTTATACTATTTTCTTTCCTTTTGACTTACTCTTTTTAACTCCTTATTCCTTTGTTTCTTCTGTCTTTCCTTCTTTCCTAATTACATTTCATATCACCTTCCTTCTGTTTGTGTTGTGTGTTTTTCTCTTCTTTTTTCCCTTTTTCAACTGATTTAAAAAACTTGAAGTTGGAGTTTTCTTTCCAAACTTGACATTAATTACTGTTCTTCCTGTAATCATTGAGAATTTCCAAACTGTGATGTTGCTACTTTCACTTAAACCTGTATCATGCAAACAAGCTGCTGTCCCTGCTCACAGTCTGTTCTGTCCAACAACACTTCAGTTTCAATTAGAGGATCCATTTCGTGAAACAGCATCTGAGTCTTTACACTCACTTATCAGCTGTGGCACTCAACTAAAAGTGTGTGTGACCACATACAGTGTGTGTGTGTGTGTGTGTGTGTGTGTGTGTGTGTGTGTGTGTGTGTGTGTGTGTGTGTGTGTGTGTGTGTGTGTGTGTGTGATCCGTTAAAGGTCACAACAATAAGAGAACCACTGGTGCAGCTACCTCCCTCCCACTGACCTCCCATCACAACAAACATGAATGTCACTCCTTTGTTTGCCCTCGTCTTTTCTGCTCTTTTCTCTCCATCTTTATACAACAACGCTGCCCCTGGGGATGATGGGATTTTGCCGCGTCTGCATGTGTGGGTTTCTTGCTCTGGAGACAGAAAGCTCGGTTCTTTTACTCTGTGTGGGGATAAACAGCAGTTATGTTGTTCTCCGTGGGTTTGTTTTGTCACAGAGAAGAGAAGCGGGAAACCCGCTGTGAGGACTTAAGTTTGAGCAAAAACAAAGCAGTGGAGTGGAGGGGAGATTATGTGGCTGCGCTGCCTGATAACATGACACATGGATGTGAATATTCATGTACATTCGCTCTGCATATGATCGTTAAAACGTTTTTGATAATTCTGCTGTCTCTGCTTGTGACATTCGTGACCTAACGGTGCGCTGAGCCTCATCTGCTTGGGAAGATGCTGTAGTTTGACTGAGGAGACACAAAACTGGTGAATAAAAGAGGTTAAAGAGCAGCAAACCTAGATTTTTTTCTCAATGCTTTTGGCACCATTGGAGAGGGACCCATTCACATTACACTCACTCCATGCGGTGAGGCTGTACTGAGAGATAGCCATGCTGCTACTGTGGTTAAAAAATTGTATTCAACTGCATTTTAAAAAGTGGTCAGTGTGCAGATTTACAAACGAGCTATTCATTAGATAATAGCAGGATTACGATCCTTCATAAAAGATCAGATGATTATTGATCCCAGATTCAGAGTTATTAAGGAGCTAATTGTTGCTGCTTTGTTCCTTATTGGAACAATCTTCTTGAGCAGAATTCAAATGCAACATAGACTAGAGTTACCACCTTGTGGCTGTATCCCTCCGCCAACCAGTCAGTTTGAAGGAAATATGGTCACAACCTCTCCTTCCTGAGTTACAGTGTTGAATAATGGCCGCAAGTGTTATTACAGAACATTATCATGTCACAGTGAAGTTGACCTTTGACCTTTTGGATACAAAATGTCACCACTTCATCCAATTAGACATTTGTGTTAACTTGTGTCATAAGTCAAGTGACCTTGACCTTTGACCTCCAAATTCTAATCAGTTCATCCTTGACTGAAGTGAATGTTTATACCAGATCTGAAGGCATTCCCCCAAAGTGTTACTGAGACATCGGGATGGACGTACACTGTCGTCTACTCAGAATGATTTCACTTGTGATATATTTCTAATAAATATATTCAGATGATAATATTCCATGCATCCATTAGCAAACTAGCCAATCCCAGCTCAGATGGGGCGAGAATATTATTCCATTTAATAAGAAATATATATGAACATTCTTCTAGATCTTGAATTGGTCTTTAAATAAATCTGCAGTGAACAGCTTCAGTGAATGGTATTTGTCATGCTCTTAACTTGAGAGAATATTATTTAGTGCGATACACAGTGAAAACACGGCATTTATCAAGGCTTTTCACTGAGCAGAGCGGCACAGAAGCAGGGGATTATGGGTCTCCTGTGCGTGCAGCTCACGTGTAGCTGAGCTCCGCCGTGACCAGTGAGGCATGAAAACAAAACAAGCCTTTATGTAGATGTGGAGCCGCTGTGCGTGCACAGCACAGCACAGGTACTGTTAAAGTGGAGGGAAACGTCTGACTAATTGTACGAGGGCAACAGAGGAAAGCTGGAAACACACGGGAGCATTACATGCTTCACCTGAATGAACCTCGGGGAGCATGAGAGCAGAGCATGAACACATCCTGCTGTTTGTGGTTCTTATCTTGATGAATCATCCCAGTCGGTGAGACTCAATGGAGCAGAGAGAACACAAACTATCACACACTGCAGACTGTGAAGAGTGGTTTCAGCTATGCTGATTTGTTCCCCCAGTCCTCCAACTATCCCCTCAATCTCTGACTTCCTTCTCCCTTCTCCTCACTTTTCTCCCAAGTGAGCATTCTTCCACTTCCCAATAGCTGCTCCCTGTTTGCTTTTTCAACTCTCTCAGATTTGTTTTTGCTTCTCCATCTCTTTCTCCTGCCTCCTTCATCCCTGCCTCCGTCTGTCTGTGGATGAATGTTGAGAAGCCGCTGGAGCAAAAGGAAATCTCTTCTCCCTGCTCTCTGTCCCCGCCGGCGCTAACTGCACATACTCAGATGTGACATCACATCACAGATGCCATGCAGAGTCTATTACGTAACACACACACACACACACACACACCTCAAAGGAGCAGCTGAGTGCACCTCATTATGACACATACACAGGTAACATACGTATATACATACATGCTGCAGATACATGTCATTACATGTAGTGACGTAGGGGATCTATGCATTACTAATGTTGTGAATGGGCTAATTACTTTTCTTTATTTGAATACAAGTTTTCAAGATTGTTTTGAGTCAGTTGTGTTACAGCTGCTGTAATCAATATTTATATTAACAGTTTATTATTAAATGACTCCATTTAGTGTATAAAGTGTTGCTTGTAGTGATGAACTCACAGATAACTATCACCTAACTCTGCAGTTCCCCTCAGCTCGGCAGCATTTTAGCCTCTTTCAGCTCATTGTTTTGGTTTAACAGCTAGAAACCTTATGGTTTTGGTTCAGTCTCATCAGCTCTGTTTTCAGTCACAAACAGCTTAAACCCAACTGTCCTCTACCTGCTCAGCAGCAAACAACAGACAGACACAGTCAGAGAGCAGCTGGTGAACATAGTGGAGCATTCAGCAGCTAACCTCCCTCAGGAGGTGGTGGAGACCAAGGCAGAGGTAAAAGGAGCACTGCCACTAACATAAGTAGAGAAGAGATGTAACACTTTTTTTTTTCTTAAAGTTTGCTAACATCAGGCCACATAAGCTAGTGGTCACACCAGACCACGAGAGACTTGCAGCAAAAGCCCTGAGTAGATTTCTTATGAATTTGACATGTCATTTTTATGAGGATTGTTATTTCTAGCACATTAGCAGCAGCTTACCATTTCCTCCCTGATCTATCCTCACCAAAATAGAACTTTGTTTTTATGGAGCAGCTGCTCAGAGAGTCTTGACTATATGTACTACTTATGTAACGTAGGATAAAACACTGATGAAGGAAACAAGTAAAAGGAATATAACACGACTGGTCAGTCAATGTAAAAGGATGTCAAGGAGCACCGTGGCATGTGGATTTCAGATTTCAAATAGTCTGGATAGGGTTTTCACCACTTGTTAGTAAGAAGGGGTCTCGTATGACCACATGTCACAAACACAACGTACGCATGAGGCGCTTCCTGTCTGGATAATGAAAGGAAGTGAGTGCATCACTGTTCATTTGAATTTCAAACTTCATGATGGGCGTCATTGCTGCAGACGTTAAAAGACTGACTTTTACAAATTCTGACCCCCAGAACTGTTTCGGATGTGGTGGCATTTTTTTTCTCGTTTTACTCTGCACATTTGCATAAAAGCTGCTTTTAACTAATCAAGTGTCTCCACGTTAAAAGGCTGCTGTGTGAAGAACAGAGACTCTCTTCACAGACCGCACTGCCTTTTCAACTATTAATGAGCGATGCTGGACAGGTTTGTGATATGTGTCCGCCGTTATTATGCGTGATCACATGGAGCGGACCCTCTCCAAAGTGCCCCCCTGTTGTGCGCCTAGTTTCGAAAGCACGGTTGCCATGGAAACACTTTTAGTATATCAGACTGCTTCATTTCGATGTGTGGCTGCATGTGAATGGGCTTTATGGTCGGGAACATTATGTATTTGAAGAGGAAATGGCACCCAAATTTAGTGCTAATACCTATTCAGAGCAGGAATAAGATTTTATTTGGTTTAGCATGAGCTGCTGAACAGAGCATGATGTTATAAACATGAAGAGGCCACTTATATAACTGACATGATGTGGGTTTATACTGAGGAAGACGAGAAATGTCTATGACTAACATATCGAATGAACATATGTGGAGCGTATGTGTAAGTACAAACAGACTACATGTATACCTTATGAATATAACGCTATAGGGTACACACAATATATTATGCTTCCTTTCATGTTCAATGTTCACAGGTGTAATTGGTTTCTTACATAACCAGTTTGTGTAACCAGTGCTTGAACTGGGCCAGTGCTCACTACCACTGAGTACAAGGCACGTCTGAGTACCAGGTACTTCTTATTGAGCACTGCTACCTCCTCAAAATAAAAATAACTACAAATCTCTGACTAAAAACTTTAAAGCTGCGCTAGTCATTTTTTTTTATTTTTTTATTATCAACCATGGGTCAGATGATTAAGTGTGAAAGGAATCACCACACAGTGAATTATCACCAAGCTCTGCAGGTCGCCTCAGCTCTATGGAGCCATTTATCATCTCTCAGCTCTTGTTTTGGTTTTACGACCTGCAGCTTTATCATTTGCTTTAGCCTCATTGCTCTCAGCTGCCTGGTTTCCAGCCTCTGCAGGCAGCTGTTCTCTTTGAAAATGCATCTGTAGATGCCATTGTTAGCCTAATCTTTCACTCTGTGCATCTTTTTTTTTCTTTTCTGGGTGGGGTGTGGGAAAAGAAACTTTATTTTATTTTGTATTTTGTTCTGTAAAATTGAAATACATAAAAATATTTCAAAAATAAAATGCCTCTGTAAATCCACCCTACACTACCTGCTCAGCATCAGACAGCTGACACACAAGGCTAGCTGCTAGCTGGTGAATGTAGTGGAGCATTTAGCAGCTGAAGAGCTAGAAAAGCTGATCCGCGGGGTGATTGTTACACTTACATAGGTCAGATGGGCAAAAAGACGACTCTGTTTCTCTGTGTCTGCTGGATGTATAAATAGGCAACTGTTTGCTAACATGTTAATGATATGAAATTTATAAAATCATATAAAACAATCTATCAAATTAAAATGAATTCAACAACTGGTGAAAAATCTTAATTGAATTCAGCTGCAGCTGTGATTCCTACCTTTGCTAACTTCAGTCACACGGTAAATAAAGAACCGAGGCTACAGGTGGTTCATCAACATCACGTTTCATTTCCCTCACTGTTGGATACAAGTCTCAAGATAAAATTTCGTGGCAGCCTCTCTCAAAGTAATTAATCTTAATGACATATTATCACTTAGTGTCAATTAGTGACATTAAACTGGTTTTGTTGACACCTACTTGCAAAAATAGATTCGTGCACACTGACAACTACATGAGGAGCTTGTGTACTTTATGAAGAAAATACAATAAGGTGAAGAAAATGTGCTGTAATTCATAAATCATTCAAATAATTACTTGAACTGTTGATAAATGCTTCTTCTGAGTTGATGTGTCCTATATTGATATGATATATATTAGTCACACCAGGCTTTGTCACACGTTGGTGCTGTCTGCTATTTTTCTTCTATATATGCCTTGGCATGATGTTTACTTGTTTTGCCAAAAATTTTGATTGTAAAGTGAAATGGAGAGTGTGTGTATCTGGAGGATTATAGTTGTCCAGCTCAGGCCCTGTGGGACTGGACTGGCTGTAATCAGGGAACACTGATCCAGGCCGGGGTGACTGATGTCCTTAATATTGGATGAGCTCATCTGTGACTGAGAAGAGACAGGGGGAACGGCCAAAACCAGAAACTGGAGCAAATGCTGTCGCACAATGTGCAAACACTCACACATCCACCCACGCACAAACTACACGCATGCTCTTTCTCTTTTTCTTGCTGTACAACAACAGTGTATACAGATTTACACAGAGACACTGTCAGAAGCCAAGGCGTGTTACAAAATGTGCAGTGAATGCATGAGGAAGTGACACACGTCCTCAGAGTTAAGAGAATCTCCTCACCGCCGCTCCCCATCACAACATGAACAGCTACACTCCAGCTGCAGAAGCTTCACGTGCGGCCTCAGCTCGCTCACGTGGAAATTATAATGTAGCCCGTCTCAGCGAGAGAACGAGCAAGACATACAGAGATAGAGAGAGAGAGAGAGAGACGTGTCTTATTCACATGCTCAGACCTTGATCAGTCAAAGCACTCTGAAATGCTGAATTAACCTGTAATGAATGACAACAGTGATGCAGTGAGATGTGTTGCCATGGAGACGGTCTGAGGGAGTATCTGCTGTGTTATAGCCACTGACGTATGTGGTGGCTCATCAGGCTGTGTGGGTGGTCAGTGGCACTGACCTCACGGGTCAACCTCCACGCAGACCTAACATTGTTTCAGAGTGAGTCTCTACGGGTACCGCTGAAGGAGAACTGATATAACAATAATTCAAGACAAATGAATGAGGGTCAGCTACAGGAAATCTTTTGAAAATTAGGTTTGTGTCATTTTGAGTTACAGTGATTTCTCGTTGTTGAATAAAGCATAATACCATTTAGTAGAAAGCATCCTACTAAGATTTATTAATACAGCACATGAGCAATACTAGAGTCCCAGAATCTAGTACTGAAGACCTCATATCTCTAGTTTCCCTGTCTTTACACGACCTCGGTTTCAGTAAATTTTCTACCGACCAGCTGCTAAAATCCTAGACGACAGAAGCTCAGTGAGTTTGATAAAAATGTTGATATACTCATTTGAGTCGCCTTCTGTTATTACTGTGTGCTCACAGCAATTAAGCTTTATGAGCAGCAGTGAGTGGTGCAGCAAGTGCTCTGGAGGCTTCTTTTTTTTGCCCTGGATTTTGCCTCTCAGACGGGGCTGTATGCACCCTGAGTGGAAGACTGTAGACACCTACTCAGGGCAGAACAGAAATACATCCATCCTTCTTTTTAATGTTTGCAGGTAAAATAATAAAAATCAATTTTATCATTTGTTATTTGGCAGATTAAAATTAATGTGTATTCAGTAAATGCAGGAAATGGTTCTGACCTCATTTGTTTTTACTGGGATGTTTCGATCTGCCGGGATCAAAATGAAACAGAAAGGAAAAAAACAAAAAAAAAAGCTATAACTGCCTCTGTTGCAGCTGTACATTATTTACTTCTAGAGTGAATGAAGCCATAAGGCGTGAGACTATTACTGTGTGCCAACATTGTGGAATTATTGTTTTTCATGAATTTCCCCTCGGGGATAAATAAAGTATCTATCTATCTATCTATCACTAAACATATCACACACGTGGTGCAGCAACGAAATCAACAAGAAGATTTAAAGAATCAAGTGTAAACACGTGGCAGGTGTCAGTTTGCAGGTACTCTGCCTAACGCAATCAGGTGTTTAGATGTGAATGGACATGTGACTGGTGATCAGCTGGTGATAAACCTTCATGTTCCTGCCTGAATCTACAAGAGGAGCGTCAGGTCTGTTCTGCAGTCTGCCCACTTCTTTTACTATCAAGCTGATTTCCTCTGTCCCTCTCACTCTCTTTCCTGTGCAGACACTATTTCTTCTTCTTCCCCCTCTCTATGTGTCTCTCTGTCTCTCTCTCTGCATCAGAAAACACTTGGAGTCTGAACCTGTTTCTCAGCCAGGCAAGAGCGTGGATGAGAATGAATCCCTCTAAATCACGGGCTTAACAGCCTGCTGTGATACTGCAGGGCCAGGGAGGGCCTCCACAGCACAGCTCACAGAGAGATGGAGATGGATAGAGACGGGGGATGAAAAAGAAAAACAGGAAAGAGAGAGAGAACTATATATAGTCTGGATGACAAAGGTATAGACACAGAGGAGAAAAATATTGAAAGAGGAAATGGATACGTTTATGATATGTATTGATCGAATGTGCAAATGCTCTGCAGTCAATCAGTCAGTCAGTCAGTCAGTCAGTCAGGGACTCCACTGTGTTGACTCGCCTGTCCTCCAGTCTAATGATCAGTCCCTCTTGTGCAAACAGACCAAACAGAGCAAAGATGATAACTGGGCGTCTCACTCCAGAGAAAATCAATGTGTCATTAATGCCTCAGCTGAGAGGCTAAAAGGAACTAGGAAATGACATTATTCTCTAAGAACACTCCTAATAACGTGGACAGGAGAAGTAATAAAGAAATAATAGCTCACGATTACATTATAGAGCAAAATGGGGTTTTTTCTATTTTATCTTATATAAAAAGGTGATTGGTGTGACGTGTGAGGCAGCAATTATAAGTGAAGATGCACTTTTGAGATGGCCGACCTGTCAGTCTGGATTTTTGTTCTTTGAGGCGCTGGAGGAGAGAGCGCGAGAGAGAGAGAGAGCGAGAGAGAGAGAGAGAGGGAGAGAGGGAGGGAAGAATTTGATTAATACAGAGCTGGGATTTGAATTCCTGCTGTCGTGGGAGGTGATGACACAAGAGTATTACTGTGTCAAGTTATCCATATACAGTAGACTAAGCTTTCTATCACGGAATATGTAATTTCACATTTTCTGGAAAACTTCCGTTTGAAAACTTCAAGGGGTTTATCAGGAAATTTTAAAATAAATAAACCCTTAATGAACTCTATATGTATATATTTATTCACAGGGAAACTCCACAGGGTACTTAATGTATAAATATGTGAAAAGTCAAGGTAATTCATCATATTCTTGCAGCTATCATTTTGCCATAAATTAGTCCTGTGAATTGATTTGCTTTAGTGTCCACAGTGGCCCACAGTACCTCAGTAGAAACAGTACTGCAAAGTACAATTCTGCCATTTATCATCATAACACACAACCCTGCCAGGAGAATACTTCAGATATAGGTAACACTGTATTTTAATCCTTGTATTCAGCTTTTTTAAGCAGCAGTATATAAACAATGAATACACGGTAACACACTTTAACAGACTTGAATATATAAAATATTTGTAATTATATCTATTGATACCAAAAAAACAACAAGCATAAGATATTTATGCTTGTGAGAATTGTACTGTGTATTCCTTAACTGCACAGGCAGGTTGTAAACAGTGTTTAAACCCTCTCAAGACGTCATCATACAAGACAACGACAAAGTTTTACTGCTATCAAGCATTCATTTACAATTTATTCACCTGTGATGCCAAATACATTAATAAATGCTTAAAATGCTGTTATGACTTCCAATGGTCACATTGTAGTGTGTTATAAACCATTTATAATTGTTTTTTATGCTACTAAGAAATACTAAAAAACTTCAGGTCATTGCCCACTTCACTATGGGAACTGTCCATAGTGCTGAAACCAACACAGGTGCTGTATGATGGGAAAACACTCATATTCCTTCCTCTTCTACCTCAGGCTCAGAGGACTAAATGCCCATAAGGCCTGCTGTGTATTCAGGCAACAACATCTCTCTGATCAAACATGACTTTCACTGTGAAACTTATTTGCCCTCATCAGGAGCCGCTCAGACACAGATCCAGGCCCGGAGACGCAGCTGCGGCACAGAGGAGATCTAAACAGGTGACCGGTGTCATACTCCATCATCCATCCCATTAGTCAGGCCCGAAACAAGGCGCCCAGTGGAACTGGCAATGGCTGGCTAAGTAAAGCTTGCTCAAGGGCACCACTGCAGAAATCCTGCATCAGGAATCAGAGCAGCAGCGAGGCTGAAAATCTTGGTCGGTCTATCAACAGAGACAGTCAGTGGGTGGATTAGGAGAGAAAAAAACGCAGAGGTTTGATTCCTGTTGTAGTGAAAGTTTTAAGATTCAACAGTCTATCATCATTATCACCATCATCAGAGTTTCACACAGTGTATATGCAGTGTTTTCAGGTCATATAAGAACAGTAGTTAAATGAAATATTGACAAATATAGCTTTTTAAATAAATACTGCCTCCGCATAAATAAGTGCTGGTTTTAAAAGCATCGGACAATTAGTATTAAAATATTAAAACTAAAGATTCGAAAACCTTGTTTTCAGATGGAAGCAGTCTCTCAGTGAACATGTTGAACAGAGTAGAACAGGGGTTTTCGAAGTCTGAGACTGTGGGCCTCCCCTTAGACAAACCTTGGAAAAATGCACCCTAAAACCAAATACATAAAAGAGGTCTGTCCTGAGGCTTTTATTAGTTTCTGACTCAGAAAAAAACAGAAAAATTACCCAAAACTACTGTATCTCTGAACTGTCTCTTTAACCAAATTACACACATTTAGGCTCATTTCCATGATCTCCCTTTGATAACTAATGTAATATCTTATGATATTTTTCTCTTCCATTCACTGAGCCTCTCCTTGAAACTGTTTGGAGCCCCTCATGGTGAAGCCCACCTCCCACTTTGAAAACCTCTGGAGTAGAGCATTATGGATTTACAAAACACACTGAATCCAAGGGACGACAAAAAAAAAAAAAACATGACACCATGAAAATCTCAAACACTAATGAAAAGCTTTGTACCATCAGTACATCATGAACCCTAACATGAATATCAACATCAAAAACAACACTAAAATGCAACATTAAAAAACCTATAACTGATCACTGGGACCTGCCTTTCATTAAATAACTGTCAAAGTTGTGGTGCTCCAGTATAACAAAGGGGCATCTGCGTTCATGATTTGCCAACAGAACTTTTAATTAACTGTGGTCTCAGCTCTGAGTCTCAGTCTATTGGTGGCACAAAAACTCCCAGTTGCAAACAAGTGGATTAAACTGAATCCCACTTCATTTACAGACTGTCGGCCAACACAGAGGCTCATTCTGCACACTGGTGCATTTCTGTATGGCAGCAGAGCCATGGAGTGACGAGGCAGAGCGTCTCTTTAGCAGGAAGCTGAAGTGCCCTTAAGCAAGATACTAGATCCCTGTGTTATAACAGACCTATGTCCTACGTCCACCTGCAGCGGGACAGACACAAAAAAAAAAAAAAGAAAAAAAAGAAGAGAAAGAGAAGAAAATTTCCCTCAAGGATAAAAAAAAGATTTACATTCCATTATTATTTCATTAAGTGTTGTAGCTCCACGTGGATTTAAAATCATCGCCACTTTTTTTTTTTAAAGAGTTTGTATGTTTTCCTAAATCCACAGGGATGAATATGAGTTTACAGTTGAGCACAAGGTCTGTGTAGATCAGGGAGCCTCTCATCTCTTTACACAAGGTAAACTCAGCTAATAATACATCACAGACTTTTGATCTGACTTTGTCTGCAGCAAGTAGTTGATTAATGGATTATTTTTTGAAGTTCATCATTAGTTATTTATCAAAAAAAATGGTAACGAGTGAGGATTCTCTGCTTTTCTCTGTTCATTATTATCATCACATATTTATTATAATGAACATTTAAAATAAGCAACATGAAGAAATCAGTGCTGCTTCTTTGATGAAATTATGATGGGCATTTTTTTGAATCTATCAATAAGAACTGGATTCATTGAAAAAGTAACAGCTGATCTGACAGTATATGACAGATACTGTCCGTCTAGACAGAAGCAGTTCAGCAGTTTAGGAACACTGTGGCAGATGCAATGTGGTGCATCAGGTCATTAAACTATCAGAGTTGAGTGTGTGATCGTGTGTGTGCGTCTCATTTTCCGCTGTAACCTGCGGATGTTTCTGTCCTTTTTCATTGAGCTGAGTTTGACAGGAACCTTCATCACAACAGCTGGAGATGAGTTTGAACAGAGGTAGAGACAGATGACTGGGAGTCTGTTTGTTTCCTTTAAGAGAAATAGTTCTCATGTAATCATCAGCTATTATTCTTCAGGATTCTTACAGACAAAACAAAAACACACACACTCTCTCTCTCGCTCTCTCTCTCTCTCGCTCTCTCTCGCACACACACGCACACAAAAAGGGAGTCTCTCAGAGTGCAGAAGCTATTAGCAATCAGAGGCAGGTCTGCTGCAGCCTCACTTAAGACACTCTGGGCCTTTCAATGCGGGAATGATTATGTTCTGAACAAGTTGTTCTGCAGAAACAGAAAACACTGCAGGAAAAAAGAAAAAAAAATACTGATGGATATTCACAACTGGAGACCACCACAGTCCTTTCATCTTTTCAGATCAGTCAGTGTTGGGGAGTTGTTCCAAACAGGAGTTTTCAAGGTGTAGATCAGAGGAGAAAGCTTTTAGAGGTTGTTCAATTGCTGTAAATGGCACAAATCCAATTTATAGCCATAGCTTTGTGTCCTCCGCTGCGTTAGCTTGGCAACAGTAACAGTAATTTATTCTGCAAACTTCCCTTTCAGTTAACACATCACCATGTAGTCTACTTCCTTATACTACAAACATAAAACCTCTCAACTGACTTTGCCTCTTCAAATCCCATGTCTCTGCTTTGACTGTAACTGACAATTCTTCTTCTCTTTATGAATGGCAGTCCCTGAAGGCCAACAGCCCCCCTCCCCCGGGGTTTACCTGCTCCTCCGGCTCTCTGCCTGTGTCCTCCAGCACCTGGACCTGGTGGTTTAGCGGTAGCCTGGAGAGAGGAAGGGTCCGCTGGGCTTTCACATGCACCACATCCTGCTTCCCCGTCTGTTATGTGTTCATATAATTAGAGTGTGCTGCTGGATGCGCAGCTAGGAGCCCACTGAGAAATGTGAAATGGAGAACCTGGGGCCTGGGAAACCAGCCAGCCCTTCCAGTAATATCACCCCCTCCTCCACCACCACCATCACTGATACCCAGCCCTGCCTGTACTTGGCTGTGATGTCATCGCTATACCCGCCCTCCACACAGTGGTCATCACAGTTTGGCACGATGGAAGAAGAGACAAGCCTCTTCCTTCCCCCCTCTTTCTCTTTCTCTTTCTCTCTCTCTCTCTCTCTCTCTCTCACTCACACTTTTGCTTTCACGTTCCTATTTGTCCTCTTTATCTCATCACTGGGCTCTAACAATATGCTGATTCAACAGATCAGAGTCATAACGAAAACACAATATCTGTGCAGCTGAAGCTGCCGTCAACAAACACCATGGAAACAAAATATGGCAAGATATGACCCGCTTATTTTTATCAGGACAGAGAATATTCACTGAATAGACTCACATCTTATCACATCATCCAAAGAAGTCTTTACCTCGTCCTCATCACTTAATCATTTGGCCTATAACCTGTGACTATGGACTGTAATATATTAAAACTGCTTATTCTGACGGATATTCAAGATATGCAGATAATATATTGCATTTCCTGTCATTGATGACTAAGAAAAACAGAAAATATCTGGATTTAAAAAGCTAGATCCACCAATTTTTTCAGTATATTTACTCAGAAAGAGACTTAAAAGATTAATCAATTATCAATTATTTTTTTCCAATCAGCTAATGAAATAATCTACTTATTGGTTCAGCTCTATACTTGTGCAACAAAAACATGCACATGCAGTTGTAAAAAAAGACAAAAAGCAATTAATAGCAAAATACAACTCACAGTGAATGTGTCATCAAACTAAATAAAAAGCCAAAGCAAAGCACTCGCCTGAATAACATATCAGATCATTCCTTAAAAAAACGCCTTTTGAACCCTGCAGTCCTACCAGCAGATCGGTATGCTGTGCAGCTACTGTTTAAGCCCACAGTGGATGCAGAGATCACAGAGAATCCGAAGATACTAAATGTGAGGCTGAAGTTTGGGGGAATGTGTCTAAAATGATGCACAAAACATCTCGAATATATGTCAGTTTGTGCAGCCATGACGAACATGTTTTGGTTTGAATATTTCCGTCGATGTGAACATCATATAGCTGCAATGAAAACCTGAAACAAGCTGATTTAGGCTAATATATATGTATATGCACATTACTGTCACAGAATGCTGAATAAGATCATTTTCAACAGTCAAAAATTGAAGCGGCTGAAGGATAATTCCTGGAAGGATAAATCCTGTATTTTTTGACCTGGGTCTATTATCATAATTGTCAGTCAGCCAGTAAGTTGCCCTGGAAGTCAATCCCTATGCAGTCAGCTACAATAGTTAATCCAGGGAGGCTGCATTCTATGTTTACATTTAGTTGAGTGTTTGAAATGATTTATGTAAAACTGTAGTGCATCTGGAAAGCTGTGGAACTCTATAGGCCATATTCATCTTTATACAGTAGAGGTGGAAAGTGCAACGTTAGCACGACCCTTCAATCAGAACGGACACAACTATGGAGAGTAAGACCTATAGGTTGAAAAATGATTTTCCAATGGTTCTGATTTCAGCACCTCGGTCAGCTCCATGACAGAAAGGAGGTGCTATAAGCACAACATGTAGGAGGCTGTCGACTGGAAAACCAGAACCAAACACAAACTAACACCTACACACTCATTCAAAATTACAACATGATTTAAAAAGACAACATTTTAATCACAATTTGAATCTATGACAATGAAAATGAAAAACTGGAAAAGAGGATTTTCACCTGTCAAAGCTGCCTGGTCGAATATATTTGTGGTTCTCAGTCACAGTGTCAGCTGTTAACATTTCTTAGACAAAATAAACTAGAAACAAACCCTAGTTCCTGTGATTCTCTGTAGCAAAAGAGACGCATACGAGAGAATCACAGCATTTGGTTGTCTGGTCCAAACCAACTGCTGCAAAGACTACAACGCTGGACGTGAGGATTCATGCAATTCAATTAATGTGTTTTGAAAAGGGCAGGAGGGCATTATGAAACCAAGGTAACCACTGCAAGAAAGGCTGCAGAGACCCGGTTAAGTGTATTTGGAGGATATCAAGTGGAAGACACATTAGGTTTCTCTATTATGGCACACTGAGCACTGCATGGCAATTTCAAAAACAATCCAAAAACCTGCCAGCGTCCTCACTGCGATGTCTGTGTAACTCCTGAAAATGCTCTGCCACTGTATAATCCTTTTTTATTTTTTTATCCACAAGATGGGAAAGCCACAGACTGCTGCACCTTTCAGTTGCCATAGAAACCACCTGAATGACAGGCCAGCAGCTGCTTATGCTGCATAATAATAAAAAAAAAACAAAAAAAAAACAGGCATTTGGTTTCCAGTGATTTCTGATTATTTCACCATGATGTGAGAAACAATGAGGCAATCTGCCTCCGACCATTGTTTCCCATAATCCTTTTCTTTACCAGCATTAATGGGATAACTCCTACACCAGTTAGAGGAAGTCTCATGCTTCCCTCTGCTCCCACAATTCCTCTCTTCACCTTTCCTTTCTGCCTCTCACCTCTATACATACTGTACCTTTAAACTGCTCAGCTGAGAGAGGAACAGATGTTACTGTGTGTCCATGCACTTTAAAAATGGGTTATTATTAATTTACACATCTGAATCATGATCTTCCCTCCTGTGCTTATTCATCCAAAATCAAACACACACACACACACACACACACACACACACACACACACACACACACACACACACACACACACACACACACACACACACACACAGCACTATCAGCTGCAGATGAGGAAGATTACATCATTTCTGTATAGTGTAGCCGTGTATACTGCTGGGTTTGTAGAATGAAGTGAACAATGACATTATGTTTAGATGTTTATCAGCAGCCAATAGTGTTGATGCGAGCACTGTAACCAGTAGAACCACATGACGGCGCATGAACAGCGTTATTCTGGGGTGTCAGCGGCGGAATGTCGGCTCACCTGGGCTGAAATGAGAGCTGAGGGCAGAGCCGCGGCTGAAAACGGCTGAAGACATCGTCACCAGAAGCACCAACATCTTCAGAACCGGTGCTGCTGCGAAACCGAAAGAGAAAGTGCAGGGGACTGGGGGGGGGGGCAGCGATCTAAGCGGCACTATTTCTCGAACACAGCTTCTTTTCTCCTTTTTTGCGCGAACCGGCCCCTGGTGATGCCTCAGCGCGCGCCTTCATTTTTTTTCTCTCTCCTTGTTCTGAAGACAGATGCTGACTGACACTCCTCCTCCGGCAGCAGAGAGAGTCAGCGCAGGCCGAAGCCGGTTTTTACCTTTTTATTTCCCTCCTCAACTACAAGATCTACTAGACTGTCGCTGCAGAAGAAAAAGAGGAGGAAGAAGAGGAGGAGGAGGGCGACAAAGTCCTCTTTAATAACAGCCAAGTTGATCCAGGATTGAATTTCCCCTTCACGCGCCACCTGGACGGAGTCACATCATCTCGAAGCGCTCATCACACACGTGACACCTCCAAGAATAAATAAAAAAAAAAACAAATCAGAGGCTGAGATTTATATCGGAGCTGCTGGGAGCTGTCCGAGGTGCTGACAGCAAGAGCGCCATCTTGCTCGGTAATGAGCCCAAATAGAATTTATGGAGCGTTTTTGCGCTCTGGCTGCAGGAGGGGGGAGGGGGAGGGGGTGCTTATAGGAGGCTCTCGATAGGCTACTGTGCTGCTCGAGCGTGTTCAGCTGACTGAGATGTACAGTACAGAGCTGGAGAGGCTGGAAGGATGTGGAGCAAGAGTCTATTTTTGCAGCTAAATAACACAACTTTCTACTTCTAACGTGCAGGTTGGAGGATGGAGCTGGAGCCTGCAGAGCAAATCTTTCTGTCATCAATCTCCCTGCGTGTGTGTGTGTGTGTGTCTGTGCGTGCGTGCGTGTGTGTGTGTGTGTGTGTGTGTGTTTGGAGCTTGTGGGAGCAGAGCCTGCAGCTTTCTCCTCCTCAGCCTTAGCTCCCTCAGTTAGATAAGAAGAGACGTACAGAAAAATCTCCCATGAACAGACTGTGATGTAACACCAGGGAAAGACACACAGTGGGTACTTGGCTCTTCGGACTATCCCCACTCTAATCCTACTGTTCATACATGTTGGATGAGGCCCCCTCCCCCACCCGACAACATTCATCCTCTCCCAATCCCCACCCCCCCCATCAGATTGGATTCCTGGCAGTAGAGGGAGTCAACTTTTCGTTGCGCATCTTACAGGCTCACTATGATTCTGATTAACACAGAGACAGAAATGTCACAGACTGAGCTGCAACTAACAGAGAAGACCTGTCTGATCCAGGCTCTGTCAGATTCTCCATTGTTCTCATTGTGCACCCTGCATTTTGAGGCATGGAGGATATATAATGTGTCATTTATTATTAATAGACATATAGTCTCAGTGATTTTATGTATGTGAACAAAGTGCTCTGCCAGCTTCTCTTATAAAGCAACTGCCAAGAGAAAATACAGAGAAGTGAAGTAAAGATACAATGTGCAAATTAAAAAAAAAACAACTGATAAATCATGAAAGAAATTCATCTTTGAAAATGTGCAATCAAAAATGCCCCCTCTCCATTTATACACTGCAATCAGCTGACTGTGCAACTAATCTGATTACCCCACAACCTTCTGTTGTCAGGGGCCGTTTTTGTTCCAGACCAAATGTCTAAATTCTGACCCTGTTGTGTTCTTGGCTGGATGTGGACGGGCTAAACTAATTACATTGTTCCTTTTCAGCTTTCTGTTTCAGTGCCAAAATAACATACCTCCATCTCTCCTCCTCCAGAGTCCATCAGAGCAGCTCCAGAGTGTGAACCAGCTTCAGGTCCAGGTCCAGGTCACATCCATCCAGCTCTTCAGCTGAAGGCCGAGCCGCAGGCTGGCGTGTCTACAATCACAAAAAAGTAGATTCACCACCATCAGCGTTTTCTATTGGTGCCTCCATGGAGAGATATTCCTATATGAGTTTCCAGCCATTCATTAACTACTTTTGCTTATTGTGCAAAAAATCATTCGCAGGGGACGACAGGAGGGGCAGACTACATCCAGGACATGTTGCCAGTCTTTCACTGTGCTGATGCCTTTAGACTGAAAACCATTCCCCACAAGCTTCTTTGCACTATGAGGAAAAGGAACCTGTGTAAACATGCAAACTCCTCACAAAAAGAGCCCCGATCTGGGTGCACATCCTCTGGACCTTGTTGCTGTGAGGTGGTTGGTGCCGCAACAGTGTCACCCGTTACACCACCACCCTGTTTCATGGGTTTGCCAACCAGTAGAAATAGAGACTTTCAAAGAAATAATAGATGCACACCAAACCTTAAACTGAAAAAGGTACATTCACACAGAAGGGTGAGAAAATAAAGGAGAGCAACAAGAACATAGTGTCAACTGAGACATTTTATGTTGACTTCAGAACAGCTTCAGTGCTCTTAACTCTCTTACAACTCTTAAGTCTAACACAGTCTCCAAACCTCCCACAGGTGTCCAGAAGTGATCTTTATACTATAGAAGCCTTTCTATTATTTTTGGTTCTATTACACTCATGTCAATGATAGTCTGTAAGCTGGAGCTGAACTGTGGATTTATTTATAAATGAATCTTCAGTCGACATGGAGGAGGAGGTTATTATCAGCTGACTGAAGAGGGTATCTGCAGCAGAATAGACCGGGTCCTTTCCAGCCAATAGAAATGGAGGAACACAGGACTGTAACCATTACACAAAGTTAAATCTGAAACCTCATCGCCCTCCTATAGACCACTAAATGTAATTGTTCTCTCCTCTCTCTGTAAAGACAGTGAAAGCAGAGGAATGAGACGAGAGGATGATGTATGTCTTGTCATCTGTGAACTTGATTCCATTTCAGACCCGTCTACTCTCTAATGGAGTCACAGTTTGATGAATAAGAGCTCAGAGGAGGAAGATGTGGAAGGACACAGTTTAGATTTTACAAGTGTCTATTTCTGGACATTTGATTTCTCTGGCAGGAATCTTCCTCCTAAATCTTTTCACTCCTGCACCTCCTCCTCCTCCTCTTGTTTCGCTGTCTCATCACGTCATATTCGACTGTCTGATACACTGTGTTGCATGTCTGCTGTTTCCCTGGAAACAGAAAGCAGAGGATAAGATGGAATTCTGGGTCGCGCTTTCCAGTCACTTCACATCTTACATCAGATGTGATGAGCAGTAGGTTAACCACAGTATATCACTGTACTTTTGTGCTTACATATACACACACACACACACACACACACACATATATATATATATATATATATATATGCATATTTATAAGCACACGTTTTCTCCATTTTGTGGCGAGGAAAGCAAAAGTGGAATTAAACAGCCGCCTACCCCCACCCTTTACACCCCATCCATCTCCATCTTCACCCCACAATTCAGAGCGGTCCTCGGTGGGTGATGAGGGAGGATAGCAGGATCCAGGCCTGGCTTTAACAGCTCCCCCTGGGGCCCGGGTCACTCCACACCCGGGCAGCTGTGAATGCTGAGTTACACTTCTCTGGTTTCACTGTGGGGCTCATGAAGAAACCGCCAGGCCTCAGGAGCTTGTAACTCTAATGTTTTAAAGTCAGTCTGAAATTGGCTTTTAGTCTGTTTAGACTGAGAGCATTTCACGATTCCTTGAGTTTGTGAAAACCTGTCAGAACACTGCTGGATAAACTTAAAACTGCTTTGTGGTCGATCTGAAAACAATACTGCGTTTAATGGCTGCTGAGAAGCTGACATCTGGGACACAGTTCACAGGCTCTACAGCCTTTGCTGTTGCCAGGAAGTTGATTGTATGTTGAGTGTATATGGAAAGATTGTGTCGCTGCAGAATCAATGCTTAAAATAGCGAAACTTGACTAATATTGGTTTGAGCATCCATGTCCTCAAGGTTGACAGAAAGCATCTAATTCAAAAATATCAGTCAAAACTCAACACAGTCACAATGCACGATTCACAATGGTGTAAATGTGTGTTTTCCTTTAATTGTCATTTGGATTATTTGCTGGTGCACTAAAAGACTTCACCGTGTTTTTACGTACTGGACTTTAAATATCATTTATATTCTATTTTTATCAGCAAATAAAATGAATCAAATACTAACAGTATAATCATCATGAAAAGCATCAGTGACAGTAGCAGCATGGATATGCAGAGCCTTGAAATCGGTGCTTTCTGACACAATGAGACAGTAGTATGAAGTATAAAAACACATCTACAGAGAATAAAACCTAAGACTGGTTCAAACTGCTCATTGAAGACTCTCCCTCCTGTCTGGGCAAATAATTAGAGGACGAGCAGGGAGAGTAATTATCTAAATGTTTGTTTGTGCTTCTGTAGGGGTGTTGGAGTTAAATCTGAGTCCTGCAGCAGAAACTAAGTCCACAGGGAAAACAAAGCGGTGAAGTCACATACAGTCAGCGACTCTGCAGGGAGACAGATAATGTCCCAGCCGTTTAAAATGAGTCTGCCTGACGACGGCCCGGTTATGTTGCTTCTGGAAACAGCAGATTGTTAATTTGTTGAATTATATTTGAAAAACTAATTTTGCTTGTTTACAAGCTGAGGCTGCTGCTGGCTGCCCCCAGAGTCTGTTTCTGGATCCAACACAGGAATTAAACAGCTCTGTCCTCAGTTTCTTTAGGAATGAACAAGAGGAAGGTTTGGTTTGGTCTGGAACTTCACAAACACAAGGTCTTCTGATTCTGCCCATTTTAGTTATTCACTACAAATGACATGCACTTAATATTTCTGTTAACCATTTTACAGATCATGCATTTGTGATTTGCTTTTTCTCACCTTCCAGCTACGGGCCTCCATTCAATCCATACATCCAAAATAAATCAAAATCAGTCAGTGTCACCTGTCATGAAAACTTCCTGGAAGGTTGGAAAGGTGAATCCTGCACAGATTGGTGTTCACATAAAATCTAACCAATCAGAGATGTTCCAGAGGTCCCGCCCCTCTGCCCCTTCTATCAAATCAAACAGCCTCATCTAATGATATAGACTCCTCACTGCATTTAGTCCCAACATCCTCTTTCAACAGGAAATAAGAAAATAAAGTTGACTATGTCAAAGCTCTGAAATTCAGACATTTCACTGCATTAACAGCTACAGTGACAGACACTACTGTATGAGCATAAAACTTATGCTGACAACTTGCTCTCTGCAATACATTATTCAACTCAGTTATATTGTATGGCATGATTGGAAACAAATTAGTGGAATTTTTCCTTTGAGCACGGGATACAGACTTTTTTTTACATACTTTTTCAGGAACTGTCTCATTTTTCAGAATAATCTCTAAAATGTGATAACCACACAAATATGTGCACACTGTGACATAAATGCTAATGATTTCACTTTTATTTGTCCCAGTTTTGAGAAGTCTACCTCCACCGCACAACAGCGAAGTGAGCAGAATTTATTTGCACTGAAAAATTACAGTTAAAAATATAATATTGATAATATTGATATCAATGATAAATTAGCAACGTTTACGAAGAGCTGAAACATGCAAACACACTGATTTGGTTCTTTCAGACTCATTACTTTGATAGGTTAATTTATTAAGGGGGGGGGGGGTACAAAATAACACCGCTATAAATTCTACCTTTATGGCACTTTCAGATTTTCAGTTTTTGTAAGTAATAATTCTACTTTACGTTTATATTTTGAGGTGGTGTTGTACTGTAGTGCTTATTTAAAGGTGTTGTCCTGCTCATGTTTGCAAATTGGGTGAACAATATCTTCAATGTGATGCACTACAGTACAACAACACCACCGCTCTACGGCCTCAATAATAAACTGGATGAAGGGAGCAATTTCAGTTAAACCATTTAAACCATTAATTGATTTGTTGAAAAAAAATGATTGACAAATGAAAAGCTATTGAAAAATAATCATTAGAGTGTTTGAGCCCTCTGTAGAAAATCTCTAGCATTTCACAGAGAAAAAAAAGCAAAGATGTAAAAAGGAACAAAGAGACAAACATGTTTTCTTTATTTGATCGGGCCCCCCCCCCAGTCTGGAGGCATGTCATATTAATTAACCCCACATCAGAGTGGATGACAGGCTCAGTGCTCCACCTCAGTCATGTTTAATGCTGTCGTTTCTCTCTTTGCCTTTTTTGGATTCATTTTTCCTGCAGGATTAAAAACGTATGCACGATTCAGCATACTGTCACGCACACTACAGCAGAGCAGTGTTACACACTGAAGGGATACAGCTTTGCATGTTCGCACATCATTAGGAGGTTGTCTGCAAAACTGTGGTGTGCTAATCCACCACGCTAATGTATGTCTGTTAAATGTGACGCCTCAGCTGAGTGGGTCTTTATGGAGTCAATTTCAATTAGGCTCCAAGGCTCGTTGGACGAGTCCTTCAACACCCAGTTCAGGGATCTTAATGGGATTAATTACCCTGTCTTTATGTCAAAGACTTTTAAAAAAAAAAGAAGAAAAAAAAGAAGAGCAGTGGGGGACGAGAGGAACAGAAAGATTTCGGTTTTCAATTCTCTCTCCTCCAGTGAAGTGTAGCAGCTGGTCAGCACAGCAAAAGAGAATATTGACCCTAAAGATCAATTTTGTTACAGTCATTTTAGTTGAAGGTTTCAGTGAAGTGTAACCCAACAAAACATCACTCAATAAGCTCTCCTGTACACAGGTCACTTCGCCTTAAAAGCCAAGGTCAGAAAAACACAGTCCACTGTACAGACACACACACACACACACACACACACACACACACACACACACACACACACCTCTTCTAAGCTGAATGTATCCATACTGAGAGTTTCTGTTGTATTTGATGAGGAGGGTCAAGATGGTTCCTTGATACCTGTGTGCATGGAGGGAGACACTTCCTGTTGCAGGCAGTGAATAGAGAGAGTGAGTGGAAAATGTATGCATCACAGTCTATGTTCACTCTTCAGGGCCAAAAATATGTGGACATCCAAACAAAGTATGTGTACAGCCCAACAGTTTAACTATATGTAGTTGTCCACGTTTTTAGCCACCTGGCTGCATGGGTTCGGTTCCACTCAGCCACTCAGCTCAGATGCTGGGTGATGAGGAATGAATGAATGAAAGGTGAACTAGCAAGGGCATCGGGTCAGGATTCATGGAAAAGGGTAAAGGGAAAAGGGCTTTTGGGAATCTGACAAATAGAGATTAAAGATTAAACTCAACACCATAAATCAAAGAAGTCTCAAATGTCCTTAAAGAAATACTGATAAATAAAGTTCTCAGAGACTAACATGGACATAAAGAGTAACATAAACTCCTCTTAGCAGAACTGCCACTCCATGCAAAGGTGATAAAGAACAAAGCAGAGGGAGTGAAGTCTTTAAAGAAACTTGTAGTGACCACATGAACTCAATCAGGTAAATGGGGGGTGGTAAAGGTGAAAACAAGAGCCAATCAGTGATGAGGAAAGGAAATGAAGTGATATAGGTGAAGATGGTAAAGAAGAAAATTGAATCCCAATGCCCCCCTCACAGACTGACAGACTTGGAGGCACGTTGGTGAGGGCTTAGTGCTGTCCCACTGTCAAACCATCGAGGGCATGATGGCTCTGCAGCAGACATTTACAGCCTTTTATGGACACTTTCTGTAAGTCCACATCTCTGCAGACTTTGCCTGAGGGAATAAGCCAAACCTCATAGTGTTGTGACATTAAACATGGGGTTGCCATGGTTATCAGGGGATACTAGGAAGCGTAAAAAATGGCAAACAACGGCCATAAAACGCAAGAAATAATAAGATAGAAGAAAAACAGTTAACAAACAAGCATGAAAGGACCGAACCCTAATGTTAGCATTGCAAGAAAAAAGACAGTATATGACAGTATAAACACACAGCTCACTGTGATTCAGAGCCAGAACTGTGGAGTTATTTGTCCTATGATCACATGGTGATGAATTCCAAATATCCAAATTGGATCAAATCTGATCCAACATCATTTTTATTGTTTACAAACAGGGAGCGAAGCGAGGCATTGGGATTGGTCCAAGCTATTTCATACTAAAACCATTTCTCTATGTACCAGGCTTCATGCATGGGGGCATTGTCATGTTGAAACAGGAAAGGGTCAAACTAAAAAAAAGTTATAATTCTCTGTTGTCTAAAATATCATTGTATCATTAAGAGTCCCTCCGCTGGAACGAAGTCCCTATAGTCCAAACCATAAGGAAACAGCCCTATAGCAAAAGTGCACAATGCTATGTGTCCAAATACTTATGGCTATGTACCTTATATAAAGATAACTCCACAAAAACAACATGAAAGAGATCAACATATCTTAACCCCTATAACAATCCAGGAAGTTTCACATATCCAGACATGAAAATCACATTTTGATTGTGGTGCTTCAACTTGAGTATATGTGAAAATGAGTGAAATGATCCTTTAAACTACATCATAGTATTACTCACAGTTTCTTTTCAGCAGACGTTCCCATCTGTTCTGGTGCAGTCTTTCAAAGCAGCTCAAGAAAACACATGCGATCACTGGTTGTGCTTCACTGACGTTTCTACACACGGTTGCTCTGATCTGTAAAACACACATCTGCTGTGTTTCATACTCAGCATTGAAAATCTGTTTTACACTCTGGATTCAGAGAGTCTCTGACAGAAGTGATGAGGGCAGACTGTGGTGGTCTGAGGCTCAGACACAGCTCAGATGTGCTCAGGTTGGAATCTGATTTGAAACTCTCTGGATCAATACGCAGCAGGGATCAAACTCAGAGTCTCACAGTGGTACAGGTTTCAACGGGCCTGTAGACATTTTGTTCTTCTATAAATAACGTCTCCAAGGAAAAGATTAGCACACAAACACTGTAAAATCCTTACAAATATCAACCCCGGTTTCTCGGGTTGTGCCGTACTGTAGGCATTGGCTGCTCTGGCTGATCACTGATCTATACACAGTTGCCCAGAAGTGCTCATACGTTATTTAACGCAAATGTTAGCACACACAACTGAGTTATATAACAGCCCTGTTTCTCTCTGCCAGCTCTCTGCCCTGCAGAACTTGTATGTGAGTGTGTGGCGAACATGCGGCAAACCTGATTACCTGCTTGTGCTGATGCTGGCAGGGAGCTGGGACTGTCACTCTGAAAACGAATCATCACTGTGAGGGTGATGTCTCATCAGAGTGGTGATGATGTGTGTGGAAAAGACTTCCTTGGAACAGCTGAGGTTCTCGGCCTCCGCCCTCCTCGCCTTTGATCGCCTTTGACGGGTAGCTGCAGATGTTAAGGGTCAGATTTAATAGTTGTCTCTGACATAAGGCTGCAGGAACAGACTTCTACTGGGTGTTCTGCATCTTGGAACATGCACAGTCCTTCCCACGTAGCCTAACATGTCCTGAAAATAACAGTATATCCTTGGAGACTTAGTCATGATCCTAGAAATAAAAAGCAGTGAAAGGCAGCGTCAGGTTGACTAAATGAAGAGAAGAGAGCAGCAGACATTTATGAGGAGACCTGACCAAAATTTTCTTAAATACTCAAATAGCTGCCAAGATTTGACTGTATGTTGAAACAAGACTAGCCATGCTAGCTGCTCTGTGAGGCAGTAGTCCTTTAAGCTAAATGCTATGTTAGCCTGCTAACATTTGCTAATTAGCAGTACAAACAAGGAACAGCTGAGGCTGATGGGGATGTCATTAGTTTTGCAGGTCTTTGAACATAAATCAAAGTATTGTACAAATTAAAGTTTTGACCATGGACTGTAAAAAAAAGATGGATATAGCACCACTGACGTCATCCACAGGTTTCTGAAGAGTGGTTTTGAAGCTCGGAGTTGGCTGCTCCACCGTTGCCATCTTGGCAGTGCGTGACTCCGCCCCTGACTCCTAGCTAATCCAAAAATGGACAAAGAGGAGGGGCGTGTCTGGAGCTGGGATTTCAGTGCATGCCAGTTTGGGGCAAACCTACGCCCCCCGTCACTCAAAGTGGCCACGCCCTCAAATCTCCATAACTTTAAGTCTTAATAAAATGTAAACAGGTGACTTATATAAACAGTTGTCATGAAGGAGGAAATTAGCTCTAGAGACCAAAACTGTTTTTGTACCAGTCTGTAAACAAGTTTATTTCTGCTGCTCACATTTTAACATGTGAGTCTATGGGGATTGACTCACTGCAGGAGCCAGACTCTAGTGTTCATTAGCGGAACTGCAGGTTGTGGTACTTCAGTTGATGAAGCTGGATGAGAAGTTAAAGGATCAACAAATTTATTACAATTAATCCAGAGAACCATAAATGTGACCTGGCTGGTGGTGTGTGAGGAGAAGTTAACGGAGAGTCCGTAGGATTCATCCTCTGGGGAACATCTGAACGTCTGAACAACATTTTATGGCAACTGATCCAACAGTTGTCGAGATATTTCAGTCTGGACCAAAGTGGTGGACTGACCAACAGACTGAGAGACTGATATTTCCATCCCAAGAGCCATGCTAGACTTAAAAACAATTATCATTGCATATACAGTATAAAAACAGATACAGTAAATATACAGTAGATGGATGGATAAAAAGAACTTCTTGGTGTCAGTCAGATCTGACTCTATCTTTGCTGCAGACTTTCAGAGACTCTGAGGTCCTGGCAGAGGAGCAGTGTGATGGCTCAGGCTGGATTTTATTCTCCTGTAAAGCTTTGAGCTGTTTATTTGAAAGTTAGCTTTGAGAGAAGAAGCCAAAGGTCCTCCGTTGGAAAGATGATGCCTGGATGATGAAGGACTAACTGAAAAAGCTGCAGATCATGTTCCGCACTGACATGTAAAAACAGAAGCTATTGTTGAAGTGGCTGTGAAGAGGTGGTTGAACTATAACTGCAGTCTTTAGTGATTTATGAAATCTGACTGCGCTGCTGCAATCAGGAACAACTTGTACAGCAGCTTCCATGAGTCTGGATGCTCTGAGTAATCTTCAAGCTCCGTGCCAAGGCCGGCCTCTGGTTCAACCCCATCAGCAGGCCTAATGTGTGGGTCTTGCCTCAGTACATCTGGGATGGGGACTGTCTACAAGACAGGAGCCAAGGCTTTAATGGAGAATGGCTCCGCCGGGGGGGGACAGGTGCAAGGCCACTGGTGGTTACATCCTTCCTGTATATAAGAGACAGAGAGAGGGGGAAGGTCAGCTGCACCAGGAGGCCTTGAATCTGGTGAGTACTGGACAGGATATGTTGGAGATGGGGATGGATCTGTAGAGTCAATAAATATCTGGTAATGATTTCCAGTATTCTCAGAGCTGCTTCGATTGATGTTTAACTCGTTTTCTTTTTTTTTTTGCTGTCATGGTGCTAATTTGTCAAAGCTGTAAACAAGCTGTTTAAAAACTCGCAGACTGAGAGCACTGGGGGTTTTGTTTGATCTCTGGTGAAGAAAAAGCACATACTCATCTTGATAAGACAGTTCTTGAAGCGCAAATGATGGAGTAAAAGTTCAGGGGGAGAGGGAGAAGAGGAATGATGAAACAACCTGTAGAAAGGCAGCAATCCTCTGCTTTATGATGAGCAGCTTCACAGGCTGTTTACTCTCTCTGCTGCTCTTTACACAACCCATTCACCACGGACTCCACATGTCGATGCTGATCTGCAGTCCCTCAGAAACACACCAGTTTCTGTGTGGGGTCCTCTGAGGTGACGTGTCCTCTGAGATCAGCGCTGACAGACATTATTAAGATGGGGGGGGGGGCCCAAAATATCCATGACCTACCTCAGCATGAGTAACCCCGCTATGACTAATCACTTAAGCAGGTAATTGAGGTTGTATTGATTTGGAGAGGTGCCAGTGATGATTAACAAGCCTCTGAGAGAAATTAGAGAAAGAAGAGCCACTTGTTAGAGATTCATTCAGAATGAAGAGGTAGACACAGTAAATGTCAGCAGCACACAGCTGCCTGTCAGCCACTGTTGGGTGAAACCCAGCATGTGCCTGATGACTGCATTAACATGAGAAGTGGGTTTTTTTTTTTTGTTGTTTTTTTTTTGGACAATGCAGCAGGAAGTACTCAGCCCCTTTATTCAAGCAGCGTTCAAACAGCAAAACTGGAGTGGAAAGATACTCTCAGTTGAAATATAATTATAAAATATTTTGAAGAAAACATCTTGCATTGTGTAACTTTATTTTTTTAAGGTTAGGTGAAAAATAGGAATAGAAATAAAGAATGAAAGACAAAAGAGTCAAGTTAGTTTTATCTGTACAGCCTCAGGAGCAGATCACTGTTTTTCTGAGAGGGCCGAGTGAGTCAGTACAACATATGACACTATCTATCCTTCGACCCTTAAGTCAGATGAGGACAAAAGAGATTCAGATAAGAGAAAGAAAGGAAAGAAAAGGAGGGGTGAAGCAAAACACACAGATGAAATGAAGCAAAGAAGAAAATAAAGGAAATGGGGAAACAAAGGAAGATTAAATGAATAATTCAACATTTTGGGAATTACTTTCCGACAGAGATAATGCTGGAGCCAGGAGCGTCTGCGAGGCAACCACTGCTTATATAACCCTGTGTAAAGCAGTGAATTGTTGTGTTTACACTTTGGTTTTTGTGCAGATAAAACAAACGATATCTAATGTATGAATGTGTCAGACAGCACCTAGCAAGCTGTTTCCCTCTGTTTCTAGTCTTTGTGCTAAGCTAAGCTAACCCACTGTTGGCTGTAGCTTCATATCTAGACAACAGATATAAGAGCAGTATGGAACTTCTCATTTAAGTCTCAGCCAGAAAGCAGGTAAGCATATTTCCTAAACTGTTGGAGTCTTCTTTTAAGGCTCAGCTCATGTTGGGATGTGAAATCTTATTATGAAATGTTACTAATAACTGGCAGCGTGTAATCGTAACATAAAAACTACAATATCACCCTCAAAAATTCTGAGTAAATATGTGTAATAAATGTTAGACATTGATATCAGTGTCATCAGAAATGTTCTGATGTTCTTCTCTCCTGATCTCCAGGTCAAGACACACCTGCAGAAGATGGAGGACGACTTCCGGCCAGAGGTGAAGAAGGTGGCTGTGGCCATGGGCGCTTCACTCACAGAGCAGGATATTGACCGCATGCCACGGGGGATGAGAACGCAGGGTGACACTGTGTGTGTGTGTGTGTGTGTGTGTGTGTGTGTGTGTGTGTGTGTGTGTGTGTGTGTGTGTGAGAGAGATGGCAGTCACACATTAAACAGTGACTGCTATGATGCCTCACATGTGAGTCATGACGATGACCTCACTGCCTGATGTCATCGTTTATTTGATCCTCTGCAGGAAACTTCAACTACAGCAGGTTTCTGGAGTACATGAGGCAGTTCAAGACCTCGGAGCAGAGAGAGGAAGCCATCAAGAAGGCCTTCATGATGCTCGACAAGGATGGCAGCGGCTACATAGAGTGGAACGAGATCAAGTACGAGCCCTACTGCTATCTAAAGATAAGGCTTTCGTTATCTTGAATTTTTCTTATTCTCAACAAATCCAACAAAAAAGGTCAAAACCAACTTTTAACTTCTGTCTTTTTGACTTTCCTGAAGACTGATGGCATAAATCTGTAAAATCATGTCACAAATTGTAAGTAATTTCCTCAAACAGCTGGGTAATGCCATTTTTATCAAACAGGAGGAAATAGTAGTAGGGGACTATTTTCATTGGTGGATTAATCCACATATCATGTCCATGTCCTCCTTTATCCTTTATCCTTTATATTTCAACCAAATAAAGAAGAGCCATGACTCCTGGACTCCGGACTGACATGTCTGTGGAAGTATTTTACATGGTGGATATATTTTATCTTCTAACAGGTACATCCTGTCCACTGTACCAACTGCAACCCCGTCAGCTCCTCTGTCTGATGAGGAGGCCGAGGCCATGATCCAGGCTCTGGACACTGATGGAGACGGACGCATTGACTACAGAGGTGAGGACCTTTTCTCTCGGATTTCACACTCTCTGATGCACTGACCTGCAGCCGCCACTGAGGGTCAGCAGTTAGTAACTGTTCACATATGAGGGAGAACTTGGCCACTCCCCTCAGCCTTCGCAAAGCCTTTGTACAGTAGAGAAATGGAGAGAGCTTTTTAAACCGTCTTTAAAAGCTATGAGCTCAACATGATGCAAATGTGCAATCTTAATATCAACACTGGGGCTGTTTTGAAGTTGTTATCCCAGTGTGAATATCCAAAATGAACTCCTATACACAGCCCCCACCTTCACCTCACATCTGGCTCTTTGTGTCCCCCCCTCCCCCCACTCCTCCTCGCAGAGTTCTCAGACATGGTGAAGATGGAGAAAAAACCAAGGAAATAGAGGTCACACGGTTCATCAGCGTTCCACAGTGTTGTGTGGAACGATGTGTGTGGAAGATAGAAGAGGAGGGGAAGATGGAGAGGCTCCACACACCTGATCTACCCTTCCTCCACCTGTGGATGAAGACCTGAGGGAGAGTGAGGATGGTTGCTGTCAGTACAGTCAGCTAAAAGAAGAAAAAGAGTAGAGGTTTGTCCAAGTCATTAAAGCTTGGTGACTGTACTGGCTGACCACTGTGTCCAAAACTAATACTTAATAATTATATAATTAATTAGGTTGATGATTGTCTTTTTGATACTTGTATATTACCAAAGATCCAGGACAGTCTCCTTCTTCTTTTTGTACTTTTCACGGTGCACATTCAACAAAATGAAATAAATGTAGGCTAAAAACAGTAAACGGTCTGATAATCAGACTGAATTGTCTATTGGTTTCACTTCATTCATAATTTATTCACACTGGTGAACAAATGAAATATGGGTTGGGAGGTGTGTAAGTAAGTCTGTCACAGTCGGCTGATCACCTGATTGGACATCATCTGAGCGTACTTGCTGATGATGTCATCTAAAGCTGGGCGGACTCTACAGTGTAATACATTATAATATAACATAATATAATATAATAATAGAATTTATTTTTATTTATTTATTTATTTTATTTTATTGACTGAGGTTCTTGAACACGTTTGCTCCTCTTCAGTTCATTCTGGTCTCTGTAGTCCACCCCTCCCAGGTGGACTACAGAGACCAGTAGAGTGTCTTAGATGGGGAAGAGAGCCTGAGTCTGCCACGGCCTCGGCTCATACACGAAGAAAGCCTCTGCAATCTGGTCTGGAAGACTCTGCAAGAAGTTCACCACTCTCCTCCTCCTCAGCTCGGAGGCGTCCACTTCTCCCTCTTCTTCCTCTGCGTCCTCAGACTCTGCAGTGGCCCCCTCCACAGACGGACTGGACAGCGTGTCCGTCCAGTTCGTTGGTGTCCTCCATTTGTTTCTGATCTTCCTCTGAAGCTTCTGAAAGAAGTGCACAATGTTCTTCTTCTGCTTCTGCGGTGCTGCACAGTCATCGTCCCCCTCCAGCATCCCGCTGAGGCTGCTTATCACCCGGTCAGACATCAGCTGAGTATACTAGCTGATGATGTCATTGTACAGCTGGGCTGTCTCCTGGAACCTGTTGGCAGCTGACTTGCTGCCGTGGACCCGTAGGACCAGACCCATCCCCCAGGAGAGAGGGGGGAGGAAGAAGAGCCTTCAGCAGATGTTTCACAGCTGCTTGACAGAACAAATGCACCTGCTCAGCTGGACTGATGGGACTGGAGGACAGAGGACTCAGGGAGCTCATCGGCAGCTGGGAGAAGCTGGACAGTTTGTCCTCTCTGATCAGATCCTCCAGTCTGGTCAGAGTGGATCCTTCCCTGTCGTCGCTACAGATGTCCACCTGATACAATCCTGACAGCACCCGTTATAATCTGCTCCTGCTGGGTGTCCTCACTCTCTGCTGTCCTGTCTCTCTGGAGTGTGGATGCAGTCTCTGTTTCGTCCTTCTTTCCCTTGTCCACAGCTTCTCTGTAGCTGGTGAGAAACTCTTGCAGTTTCTCCTGCAGAGCAACCTTCACCTCCATCGCCATGGGGTCGACTCGTTCCTCTGTCACCTTCGTCTTTTTGCGTGTCAGTGGGAACTTCCTTGATTTCTTCTTCTCCTGGCATATGTCCTTCACGCTGTTGGCCACAATGTCCAAAATGTCAGAAGCAACAGAGTCCAAGCAGGACAGGCTTGACCTGCGTGGACTGGTCGTCATGCTCAAGCTCTTCGGGGAGAACAAGGTCAAAAACCTGGTAAGAAGACCCTTTAGTACCTGGAGAAAGGAACCACTAAACTCTGACAGGTCGCTGCTGACCTTCTCTGAGGACACGCAAAACGGATAAGGCTTATATTGGTGGCAAGGTCTCTCAGGATCCTCGCAGACTTCCTCTCTTTGTCCTGATGGTGACTCATGCTGTCAGCGACGGCGAACATCACTTCCAGAGTCGCTGTTTCAAACATGGCGTCTACTTCCTGACCTGCTGCCTCATCTCTTATATCGACCAGAGTCTCGCCTGCCGTCACCAACGCCTTCATGGCAGCAGACATGACCTCTGACCCTCCTTTGGTCTCTGTACTGTCCTGGCTCTCAGCAGACTGCACATGAAGACCCTGGTTCAGCAGCTCCACTACATCTCCCAGCATGCTCCTGACTGACAGCTGGGAGGCAAAACTGCCCAGTGATTGGACCAGGGTGTTTTCGGTGATGCTCTCAGAGTCCGACACTCTGGACTGGTCTTCGGGCCGGAGCTGGACCTTCAGAGCCGGGGTGAGCAGATGCAGGACCAGCTGGGACACCACCCCGATGATCCTCCCAGACACCTGAGCCAGGTGAGGCTGAGACAAAGAAAAAGATGTAAGTATCAAGGTATCAACAGTAACAGTGGCAGTGATTGATTTGAAATTGAGTTTTTCTGTGTTTATGAACAGCTGTTGAACAAATCAATCAGTTTAAACTAAGAGGGACTCTCCACCATCCTGTCCTGGATGCCCTGCCACTCTGCGTCCTCCAGGCTGCTGATGAAGGACTAACAGTAACAGTTAATAATAAATAAACAATAATAATTAGATTAGTCCACTTCCTTTGGCTGAGGTGTTGTACAGCCTGATGGCAGTGGGAACAAAGGATCTCCTGAACCTCTCTGTTCTGCAGTGCAGTGAGATGAGACAACCAATAAAACAGGTGGAAGGGCAGTCAGTGTCAGCTGCTGTGTGTCTCTCTAACAATACGCTCAGTTTCTTCACAATCTTTTCAAAGTCCCGGTGCTGATGATGAACGACTGGAATGTTACTGTCTCGATTGCACTGAAAGCACAAACTGTTCCTCTTCTCGCTCCGAGTCAGGGTATAAATCTCTTTTTTTCTGTCTTCAGATTTTTTGCAAAATAAGAGTAATAATTTATTTTGAAAGGGGCTGGCAAGAGGGAGGGAGAAGCATATGATGTCTGCATAACGAGACTGTTTCTCTGACTTCTGTAGTGTGTGTGTGTGTGTGTGTGTGTGAGACCATTAAAAAAAAACTAAATATTTCAATAAACTTATTGTTTCCAGTTCATTTTGTCATCAGTACAACAGTCACAATACTGATGACAAATGTTGTGCATCTTGTTGTGTTGTTGTAAATGTCTCACACTGATGGAAAGTGACGACAGATGCCTCTTCTTCTTCTGTGGTGCTGCACTGTCGTCCCCCTCCAGCTGCAGACCCCCTGAGCTGAGCCATGAGTATGTGTTGGTATTGAGGTGTTTTCATGCTGTGACCTGCTACAGCTGTGACTGATCTGAAAGCAGATTTAGCATTTTAGCATGTTAGCTAACAAGCAGCATGTTAGAAACTTGAGTCCAGTAGTTTGTGTTCTTCCTTGTTTTCTTTTCAGTGAGGAGGTATCTCCTTGTACTCTGCTTAACAACATGTCAAATATTATATTTTCTGCATCGACTGGTCATAAAATGTGATCTGATCATCTAAGTCACAAATATCGGCTAATATCACACAAACAATTCTAATCTTTTGTGTCATAATTTAACACAGCCATTAAACATTCACAGTGCTGGTGGAAAAAGTAGGTGCACCCTTGGATTCAATAACTGGTCAAACCTCCTTTGGCGCCAACAACCTGAAACCAGCTTTTCCAGTAGCTGCTGATCAGACCTGCACAAAGTTCAGGAGGAATTCTGGACCATTCTTCTACTTCAGCTCAGACAGGATGCGAACAGCTCTCTTCAGCTCAGTCCACAGCTTCTCTGCTGGGTTAAGGTCCGGGCTTAGGAAACAGAGGCTGTAGACACAGATGGAGACCGTCAGATTTACTGTGAGGTGGTGCACTGACTTATTCTCACCTCTAAGGGTCAGCAGTTAGTTACTCTTCATGTCTGAGGGGAGAACAGCACGTCACTCCCTTCAGGTTTTTTACAAAGCTGGATCATTGATCGACTTTTCGTGAATAGAAATGAAAAATACCAGCTGCGTCCTCTGCTGTTTGTTTTTATGATTTGATAAATGTCAAATGCACTATAATCATGATGTTAACACAGACTACTGTTCTGTTGTAGTTGTACAAAGTGGCACATGTTGTCATGGAGGAATGAGAGCCCACATTTTTTAAATTAACTTGAGAAAACACAACACATCAGACAGTAAATCCTCTGAAAACTGTTTCCTTTCACCTGCTTTGATGGGAAATTTATCCATCATACAAGCTGATAATCTGCCCCTCTCCCCACATGCATTCACTTAAACACCAGTCAGGAAAAGGCCTCGTCTTTCAGGCTGGTGGCTGCACATTACCAACTGCAGTGTGTAATTGTAATGTCCCTAATGCCAGACATTTTGGCAGCACTGCAAAGTCTGACTCATGGCTTTGGTAACTCCCTAATGCAGCCCCCACCCCGACCACATCGCGCCATGCACATCTGGCTCTGCGAGCCCCCCCCCCCCCCCCACCTCGCTGAGCTGAGCTCTCAGACGCAGTGAAGATGGAGAAGGAGCCGAGGAAATAAAGAGGTCACCTAGTTCCTCTGTGTTTTTACAGGGAGAGTGAGGAGGAGAGGAGGACGGAGAGGCCCTGCATACCACATCTACCCTCCCCACAAAACACTCAACAGTCAAGGGAGTGTGAGGACCTTTGTCATGAGGAAAGTTTGATAAAAGAAAGTGGAACAAAAATGATCTGTGGGAAAGTAGTTTGTGGTTCCTTTATTGGTCGACTGTCAGGTCTCCAAAACTCATGATTGACCTTGATCTGAGTGTGTTGCTACTGTCATCTGAAAGCACATTCTCACTTGAGCAGCACACTGCTTTAAAAAAGAAGCACATACATGAATTCAATAATGACAGTTTTTTTAAAACTTTTTGCTGCATCTGAGCTCCTGTTTCCTAGATCCTGGATGCTGTAATCAAGAAAGTTTTGGTGACACTTTCAAATTTGCTCTATGTGTGTTCAGGAAATGCAAAGCAGTGCAATCTGCATGCCCTCTCCTCATTGACTGATGATAAATGAGCAGTTGTATTCCTCTTGAAAAGATCAAATATGGTTGAAGAAAAGGATACAACGACTACAACTACCACCATGACAAGCCAACCAAAGGTCTCTTTTAGGGAGATACCATCGTAAGTGTAATGTCTCATTATGTTTCACTCTATGCACTTTTTTTTCTGGGTGGGGGTGGGACAGGGAATTCTGTTCTGTGAAATTGTTAAAATAAATGTGAAAACTAGAATTACCCCCTGGTGGTCGCATGCCTCTGCCGACCTGCCAAGCTGGAGGAATTATGGTCCCGATCTCTCCTCCCTGAGTTACAGCATTTAATGATAGGTGTTTTTGTAGAACATTATGATGTCACAGTTAAGTTTGGATATAAAATGCAATCACTTCATTTCATCCTTATAGACATTTGAGTTCAACTGTGTCATAATTAGTGTATGAATTTGTGAGTTATGGCCAAAAACATGTCTTGTGAGGTCACAGTGACTTTGACCTTTGACCATTAAAATGTAATCAGTTCATCTTTGAGATTAAGTGAACATTTGTGCCAAATTTCCCTCAAAGTGTTACTGAGATATCTCATTCACAAGAATGGGATGTACAGCTGGACAACCCAAAAACATAATGCCTCCGGTCCTGGCTGTCGTTGGTGCAGAAGCATAATATAGTATTCCAAAAAGAATTTTTTTTACAATTATTTTCTGAAAAAAATATTAATTTGGCACAAATAACACAAAATAAAGACTGCGAGACTTAGTCGTGCTGAGTTTCAAGTTTCAAGTTTCTACAAGCAAAAATTCCTTCAGTATTTATTATCAGAAATATATTGTCTGTGTCTTGAACTGTATGTTTGCTTGAAGACTAATGTCAAATTTTGTATGTTTAGCTTTGTGCTGTGCAGTGATCAAAAGACCGTCAGTTATACTAGCAATTTAGTTAATTAACAGGAGGTGTACCAACTGTCTCTGCTTTCCCTCTAATTAGATCTATTTTATAGTCATTTACATGACGTGTCTTTGGAGTTTACAGTTACATGTCATACAAAATAATGGGATGTGTTTTAGTGAGGAACAAAAAAAGACGAACTCACTGAGATAAAATCAGTTTGTTTTTATACAGATTCAGAGTCAGGAATTGCACTATAAAAAGGTCTCCTCTTCCTCCCTTTACACATTGTAAATAATAATAATTAAAATGATTGGATCACTTAGTTTTAATATGTGTTGGTTTCATATACAAAGTAGTTACATTTTAAATATTCCCTGATGTACAGTGTGTCTTTGGTTTCCTGTCTCCTCCCTCACCGTAAGACCTACAGTAACACAGAAAAGTACATCCGTGCTATTGTGGATGTGATGCCTCCGTTCAGTTTGAGATGAGGGGGGGCAACAATCAATCTCACTGAACCCAGACCCTTCATTGTCTCGGCTCAGAGAGGAGTCCAGGTGTGGCGGATGAAAACGCAGATTCCTTGAGAGAAGTCCTTGGCGATGGTCTCCAAATCCAAACAGAGAAAAGGCCACTGACGTCCTCGCTTGTGTTGTCGTGGAGACGTACTGAATCGCCTCGCAGATTTCCGCCTGAGTCACAAATGCTTCATCCAAACTACTGATTCACATTAAAAAAAAAAAGGCACTGAAAATCCTGTAGAGCCCACATACTGTTCTTATCACAGTGTGACACAGTGTAAAACAAAAAGTACACTTATGTGCTTAGAAGATTTCAGAACAAAGAAAAAATAAGTTAAGTCCCTTAAACTAAATACATTGTCAGGTTCAAATATTTGTGTCATTGAGCTTTATAGCCACATAGTTTTTTTTGCTACCTTCCACAGTAAAACACACACAGACATGTAGACAGAGTCAGAGCCTGAACATAATGTGAGTAAATGTCAGAAAAAGACCATGGCCACTGCCAGCAGCGCTCTAACCATCTATTTAGGGTGGGGAGACGGGGTATTTTAAGCAAGTGGCCAAACTCAGTAGCAGTCTTGTCCCTTGTCAACACACTGTACTGTACGACACAGTAACACGAGTAGCACTTTAATTCAGATTGTACGATACCATCTAAAGTCTTCCCAGCAAACATGGTTTTAGTGACTTGTAGACCAAAACAAGTCCAGTTTAAAACTGAGATAAATCTGGGTGAGGGGTAACTTTAGGTCAGTCACTAATTCCAGTAGAATCATAAGGAAACCAGATTTTAAAATGGATTAAGTTTGTTTTCGATTCTCAGCAGTAATAAAAAAAAAAAAAAAAAAAAAAAAAAAAAGAACAGAGGAGATAAATAAAAAAAATCAATTATCTACATTATCTGTTCAAATAAAAACTCGGTGCAATAAAATCCGACAGAACTCTTTCAGCCCTCAGACAGGTGATCTACCAGTACTGATGTCACTTTTGAGAGCAGGTTTCCTGAGTCCCTCTTCATCTTTTAAATGCACCTTTAAAAAAAGGACAGTGAGGACAATGATGGGAACTGACTCAAATTAACCAGATCAAGCGCACTGACAACTTCTTTCCCGTGGTGCTTTCAAACAATGTCAGAAAAATGGGGAGAATGGAAACATCACTGGGGAGCGTGAAGATGTCTACATGCTAACCCAGTGCCACCAAACATGAACAGACTCTGTATAGCTCCTTAAATCAGCTAATTAAAACTCAGTAGAACAGCCAGTGGTGGAGGCTTCGTAGCCATTTTGACGACGGCGTGTTGACGGTGCAGGAGATATTGTCACGATTTTTCCCACTCAGCTGCTCATGACTCAGATCAATAAAATGCAGCAGTGCTTTAAGCTATATGCTAACATTAGCATTGTCAAAATGCTAATAAGCTGTTGTTTAGCAGGTCAAATCTTCATCTCTTAGCATGCTAACATTTGCTAATTAGCAATAAATATAAAGTAAAGCTGAGGCTGATGCAATTGTTGTGAGCTGTGGTTATAAATGTGTCTGACCTGATGAAACTGAAACCTGATCAAACTCATAACTTCCTCATCTGGGGACCTGCATGTCTTCATAAAATGTTGTGCCAATCCATCTGCTTTGTGCGGAGGTATTTCACTGGTTAAGTGAAAACTTTGACCTGTCGGTGGCGCTAGATAAAAAGTCAATGGATCACCAGAGTCATCCTCTGGGGACCATGAATATTTCAATGACAAGGGGTCAACTGTCTGACAAACAATGCAGATGTCTGGTCGTATTCAAACTACAAATCACCAAAACCATGTTTCTGGGAAAATTAAATGTTTAAATTAAAAGTTTTAAACAAACACTTTGTTGATAAATAAAACTAAATCTGCTTCCTCAACAATCACAGCAGCTGTCATTAAAAAAAAGAAGAAGAATTCTTGTTTCCTTCATAAAAAGAAAACTTCTGCCACGTGTTTGTTTTGCTCAGTTCAGAGAGTCATTTTTGAAACAATGCAGGCAGGGTAGTCTTTGTTTGGACTTCCTGTATCCTCACATTCACGTGTGCACACAGGGCGACGCTCACTTGTGGTCCACGTGAATTCACTTGTGCATGTAGAGTCGTATGAGGCCCGCCTGCTGCAGCTGCTGCCACAGGGACATCTCCATGCGCAGGTCGTGGTTGATGAAGAAGCCCACAGGGTGGTAGCTGCTGTCGTAATAGTGGTCAGAGTAGTTCTTATAGTCTGGGGTCATGAAGCCGTACGCACTCACCTTCATGTACACAGGAAACACAAAAAAGGCACAATCTATGTGTATATGTACATATACTGAATTTCCAAATATGAAATATATGTATATATAAAATAAAAACATCTTGGTAAAAACTTGTATATAAAACCTATTATATTGACACATATGTCTAGCCCATACAAATATGTATGTTTATGTATGTGGTTATATCATAGACATATGTTACATTAATATATATATATATATATATATATATATGCATCCCAAAGCCCGTCAATATATGATGATATTATAAACAGTAGGGTCCAAAATCTGACTGACTCAGACATCTGATTGGCCAACACAGGGCTCAGATTATGAGAGGTTGAAAAACAGGTGGCTGATCTGAGTCACAGCAAAGTACGATTTCTACAGAACTGTGGTTGGAGTGCATCTGCACCCGCTACCACCCAGTCAAGGCCACACATTGCGTGCGCCTACAAGACCAACGGCTACAAGTCAAAACATTCTCACGCTATCGGGCAAGTGCAGCCTCGTCCCACAGTAAATAAAAAAGCTGGCTGACGCAAGTGTACAGAACAGTAATGATGGATGTTACCTGGTCGCAGGTGTGCAGTGCAGCCAGCAGCATCACAGCCCCCGTTGATGGACGGTAAATGTCCTTGTATTTGGTTTTCAGAGCATTCGATCGGAGGAATCTGAAACAAACAGATGCATCTGTGGTGTCAGTGCTGCAGCTTCATTTAGGGTAAAAGTGGAGAAAGGAGATATGAAAGTTTCACACACATTAATAGGCCATATCATTTGCCCTCTGTCAACACAGTGGGAGAGACAGCACGGCCTCTGCTGCTCCTTTAATCTCACCTCCAGCTATTTGAAATGCGAGCCCTGTTTGCATCCTCTCACCTGTTTCTGAGGTAACGGATGAAATCTGGGTGGTACATCTTCAGCTTCTCAGCCGACACATCCTCTCCAAAGAACTTCAGAGGGCTGCGGAGGAAAGACAACATTACTATGATTAAAACTGGTGAATCAGAACTTTCTTTAAAAATATTTTTTCCCTTTATTAAGTGATTACAAAACAGGCGAAGACAAGTGCAACAATAACGAGACAGATACGGCCAAAAGCATAACTGAGGATACAACAAATAAATAAATATATAAAAACTACATGTGTTTGAGAGAGAGAGAGACATATGTAGCTTTACCGATGCTAATAGCAGTGCTAAACACAAAATATCATTCACTTTGCAAGTATTGGACAAATTTGAATTTTGATCTGATGACGGCGCTAGAAAGAAGTCACAGGATCATCAGTTTTATTACAATCCAGACGAGGAACAAGAACATCTGAACCAAACTTTGTGACAATCTATCCAACAGTTACTGAGATATTTCCCTCAAAACCACCAATGACGCTCTCGTTGTGGCACCAAGTGAAAAATAGGATTCATCCTCTGGGAACCACGAGTGTCTGAACCAAACTTCATGAACATTCATCTAATATTTGTTGAGGTATTTCACTCTTGATTAAAATGCACTTTAATCCAAACTGAAATATTTTGAAATATAAATAAAAACATTCTAAAAATAAATTTATTCCTGTGTAATATTTTGTATATATATTATATATACATATTATAAATGCTCAACCCTAAATCATCATGGTTGTACTTTTCAAGTTTGATCAATAAAACCTTGCTTTAAGATATCTGCTGTTTCATCTTCATCATCATTTTTAACATTATTGTATATTATTAGATTATCATAATTATAATATATAGTAATTAATAATTAATAATAAGAGGTTCCTCCACTGTTTCAAATTGAAGACCCTCCAAAAGGTCTTCAAGGATCATTTTGTCTAAACAGTGTGGCAGAAAATGTCTGATGAAGCTCAAAGAGATGTGAACTGTTTAAAGGAGCTTCTAGCTGTAAATTTGTGAATATGAAGAACAAAATAACAAGACCATGATTTTTTATTTTTTATTTTAATGACCACCTGTTAAATGTAACTTACTCTTTGGCTGTCTCAGGCCCTCTCTCCACTGCAGTGTGCGTGGCTGCAGCCTTCATCAGCAGGTAATCACGGTCGTGATCAGGCAGAAAGACGTATCGTGTTTCCTGTTGAAGAGCAGCAGAGAAAGAGAAAGCGAGAGAGCGAGCGAGCGAGAGCGAGAACAGAGAGAGAGAGACCGAGAGCGAGAGCGAGAGAAAGAGAGAGAGAGAGAGAGAGAGAGAAAGAGAGAGAGAGAGAGCGAGAGAGAGATGTGACTTCAGGCCTGATTCCTTTATCATTTAATGAAGGAGAGGCTCTTGTTTTGCTCCTGACCTTTGACACAGGTGGTCCTCTGTACCCGACTCTTGCGTAGCTCCTCATGGAGTTCATTAACGTGTTGGTGGAGAAGGTGTAGTGGGTGGTTCGAGACCCCACGTCCTGCTCAAAGCCCTTGATGATCGCTCCGTTGGTCCTGAGGATCACAAGTGTCCACAAACGCAGATGTCCACACACACACACACACACACACGCACACACACACACACACACACACACACACACACACACACATACAATGTACATGGACACACAAACATAAAAACAGAAGGTTTCTGTTAATTATCCTTGAATGCGTCAGTCAGTGTAACAAACACACACCGGTCTGACTGAAGTTTTATTGGCAAAACTGCTTCTTGACAAAACCCAGAGCAGAACCAGCCTGAGAACCGAGAGAACAGAGCAGCTGTTCAGATTCTTCAACCTCAAACCACCTGAAAACTCTGTAGTCTCTTCTGTTAATATTGTTGTCAATAATTAACCAGTTAGAGATAAACTTTGATAAAATGCCAAATGACAAAATGGCTCAGTTTCAGTAGTGTGGGAGAATAGTTTTAGCATATTACAAAGGGTTCAGGCATCAACTCAAAGCAAAAATGCCAAAACAATAACCTCTTCACAAATATTCAAAAGGCACATTTTGGAAACCGGGGCACTGTTGTAATTATAACGACCCACAATGGAGAGGTTCTATTATACATTACATTATTATTATTATTATACATTATAATTTAGGAAATTTTGTGATTATGAAAATCACAAATTCTAGAGGCAGCACTTTCCTGTGAACTGGTGATTACTTTGTTAATCGTTCAAACATTTAAATCTTTTTTTTTTTTTCCACAAAAAATGTGATGTGAACATTTGATGGCTCCAGCTTCTGAAATGTGAGAATTTGCAACTCTTCTTGGTCTTATGATATTGTGAAATGAATATTACAATTGTTAATCTAAGGCCTGATTTTATGTGCTTGTATTTAACTACAGCTCTGCACATTTTTGTGGGAGCATCAAAATCTGCTCAGACCCTGCACCACACCCCTGCAAGTCTGTGGCTGCACATGTTTTTGCTTGTGAAGAAACAGGCAACAGTATTGGTTTGACTGTCAGGAAACTCTTTATGCAGCATTAGTTTGTCTACCTGAAGACATAGTGATGACTGTCGATCTCTTCCCCTTTCTTTGAGTCCTTCAGTATCCCTCCGTTCCCCACCACAGCACAGTGGATACACTTTGAGTCATTGCTGCGATCCCTCCAGTCGTCCAACATCTGCCAGTTAGCAGTGAAGTTGAGGACGGAGAGAGTTTCCACCAGAGCTGTCGACACAGGAAAACACAGTTCATCTTTCATTTTTTCTTTTTTTTTTTTGTGTGTGCCTTTGTAGTTACAGCCACCAACAGTTGGAGTTATTTGCATTATGTCTGACGGAAAGAAAACCCCCGAGGCTACATATGTGGGCACACACACAGGAATCTCCCATTATCTCAACATGATAAGAAATGTCGACCGTGATGAGGCCCACGCTTCCTCAATCACTTATCCACAACACTTTGTCTCTTCTGTCTGGACACATGTGGAATGCAGATTTTAGATAACAGAACTCGCAGTACACCATGAGCTTCAGAGCACCTTCACTGTCTGCACAACAGTTATAACATCAATGTTTCAGTTATATTATAGATGCATAAAAAGCACTGCCACATGGTCCCAGGTGCCCTCTGAGGTCATATTCCTAAATAAAAATCTTTGAGTCATTACCACAAACTAACACAGGTTAGATATAATGAAGCAGCCATGTGTTCCTAATCTTGTGCATCCTGATGGGTACTTGAAAGCATCACAGTACATGTACAACACACAGATTAGAAGGTGTTGGGGGGCGACGTGTTTCACTCAGGGGTTCATCAGGTTCATGGGCCCATGAGAGACTTAAATAACCACACAACAGTGAAAATGTCATTAAAAACAATATATAACAAGACAACCGTAGAAAAATATTTATAAAAAGTAATGGGGAAAAAGATCTAATAAAAAAGATTTTTTTTAAACTTAAGAAAAACAAAATACTTACACAGAAACAGAACAAAAACAAAGACTCACTTTTGTAATCGATCCCCTCCCAGCCGTGCGCTCCTGGGTACTTGCTGAGGCGCTGGTGTTGTTCACGGGTTGCGTGTTTGGCCCACTGCAGGACCGGAACATGTTGCAGAAACCTCCCCCCAAATTCAGTTTGTGCAACCTGACTGCGGATGCCGTCTGGGCAGTCCTGCGTGGGAGCAGATAAGGCCTCACTGTTATCAAAGCACACACAAGTTCTCGTCTCCACCCTGTGCACCATCAGTACGAATGCAGCATCATTAGTTTCAGTTAGAGGCTGTGCAACCTCAATATTAACCTCCAGACCCCGACTGGAGGCAATTATGTGGTAATTACACGCTTAAAAAAAAAGAACAAGGCTAACGACAGGATGGAAGCTGGTGTTTTTTTTCCCCAGAGAAAGACAAATTCATTATCAAATTTACATGGACACTTTGCTGATGCATGCAACATAAAAACCAGATGCGGGCAGACGAGGAAGCATGGAAAGGTTCCACGCACACACGCGCGTAAACACACGAGCGAGCGGATGGCACCGAGCTCATTAGCAACTTTATCTCCTTGACTGAGTTATCTGCCCCTGGTTCTCTGTGGAATCAATTATCAATTCAGTCTGTGCAACCTCGTCTTATGTAACAGCTCACAACCTAAACTGCAGCTTAACTGAGCTGAAGCTTTAAAAGCTGCTTCAAACTAAAGAGAGAGTGAGAGAGTGTGTGTGTGTGTGTGTGTGTGTGTGTGTGTGTGTGTGTGTGGAAAAAAAGATTGTGATTCACCATATGGAGACATTATTTCATTTAACTCTCACAAAACCCTGTGATCTCCCCCATGAGACGTTCAAAGACTCAATGTTTTTGTTTCATCTTATCGGTGTGTTTCCCTCAGTGGAGCCAGGTGACAACGCAACATGTGTTGATGACAGACAGACATTCAGGAAGGAAAGGAGATGGAGAAACACAGTCAGTTTTGGCTTTGGGAGACTGTATTTACTGGGAAGAAAGACCCACCCAGTTCAACTGAGGCCGCCGCCCAATGACAAAATCTGGAGCCTGACCAAAACCAGAGGTGTTTTCCACCATAATTAATATTCACTCTATTTGATTATTTTTTCCATTTGTCAGCAAATCTCATGAAAAAACCAAAACCATCAGTGAATGTCTCCCACTGACACGTATCATGTGTGATATGTCTTATTCCTCTGAGCCATAGAGCTCCATTGTTTCCAAATAATATTAACAACACATCAGTGAGTCTCACTGTTACACTGGGTGACATGTTCCTTCATTACTGTGAACACACAGCGTAGTATATTTTGACTCAGTCCCACACACACACCATACTGCTTCTGTAAATACTCACTAGAGCACCAAATATGGATTCATCCGCCGCTGAAAATAGTCCAGGTCCATTTTTAAATTAAACTAAATACAGTATGTTTATGAGCTGTCTTGTGTTTGAGAGCCACACACACAGTTGGGAAGTCTGAAAGTTTTCTGAGATATCCTGTTTTTTGTCTTTTCATAGGATTTCCTTACAAAAAGAAAAATATTGAATGTCGCAAACATTTTTCTGTAATAAATTTGTCTGTAAAATTTGAAATAAAGTTTTTAAAACAATGGTGAGAAATGTACATTTGAATTTCCCAGAGGCAAAAGATTTGTTCCTGGCTGACAGTAGGACAGAACTCTAAAACTGAAATAATTAGTTGATTGATTGGTTGATTAGTTGATTGAAAGAAAAATAATTGGCAACAATTTCTAATCAACAGTCCAAAACCCAAGTAAGTAGTATGTTATTGCATTTGAGAAGCTGGAACCAGGAAATGTTACTAGAATTAAAAAAAAACAGAAAACAAACGGCTGCAAATTAATCAGGATTGTCTCATTTTCTACACTCAAAAACATGCAGCCACAGATTAATTTGGTCAGTGCGACAGTGCAGTTATAAACTCTCTTCACATATGCGCTTGAACTTCCAGAGGTCTGCCCAGACGGATGAACCAAAACAAGCAGATGGTCACAGATGAGGAGAACTCACTGTTTGTGGAGGGACGTCTTCACTCATGTAAGTGTCTCCGATGAAGGGAGGCTCTGTTGGTCCGGCTGCCTGCGTGGGCTGGGGGGTGTGCAGTGCAGGGGGTTTGGCACTAGTCCTAGTTCTACCCACACCATCAGGGCTGGTGGTGGACTTTGAGACATCCTGGACTTTGCTCCCTGCTGGCTTCTGCTGTTCAGCGGCCTTGGATGTTTGAGGGTTTAAAGTTGGAGTCTGTGTGGCACCTGTGTGCTCATCCAGAACTGTTCCAGAGGAGAGCTCTGGGTGAAAGGTGGAGGTGGAGGGCGGATGGCCCCAATGGTCACTCTTGCTCTTTCTGTCAAGAGGCTCCTCAGAGTCTTGTGAGCCGCTGTGGAAGACAGAACAACATGTAGCAGTGAGGCCGGCAGGTCACTGCTGCAAATAAATCATCTGAAACCAGTTCTCTCTCAGGAAGCTGGATGTAGCTGGAACCAGCACCCAGTTAGCTTAGCTTAGCATAAAGACTGAAAACAGAGGGAAACAGTTCGCCTGGCTTTGTCAGGGTTAAAACTCAGTAATTATTATATATATATATATATATATATATATATATACATTATGTCTCATATGTTTAATTCGCACACAAACATTGTGAGATAATGCCTGAGACTTAATGAGTGAGCTAGAGGTGCTGGTGTGTTATGGTCTTTATGCTAAGCTAAGCT
>NW_019174323.1:1070069-1133744 GCF_002260705.1 Seriola dumerili
GTGCGCGTGTTTTTGTGAGGGATAAAACACTGTATATTTTATATATATATATATATATATATATATATATACATTATGTCTCATATGTTTAATTCGCACAAAAACATTGTGAGATAATGCCTGAGACTTAATGAGTGAGCTAGAGGTGCTGGTGTGTTATGGTCTTTATGCTAAGCTAAGCTAACTGGCTGCTCTTACATCTATGCAAGAAAAGCGAGTAAGAGCATTCCCAAAATACTGAACTATCATTTTAAGAATATATTAATCATAATTTTATTATATCAATCTAAAAATCAATTGTTAACAGACAGACACATAGGAGAGAATTTTCTACATAAATTAGTCAAAATTAGACGTTGGATGGAATTTTCTGCTTTTTTTGTTTTCTTTTATTGTTTCAGAAAAATAAGTAAGTGGACCTTGAGTTAATATTTGTTGTCAAACTGTAGTGGGGTCATTTGTTTATGTTGGTACAGAGATGCAAGAGACAGAAACTGAAGGTGAAAGTGTGTTTTCTCTTGCATTAAAAACAAAACTTTTTAACTTCTGCATTTCTACTTCCTGTTGACTTAATTAGCCCCTGGTAAACCCAGTGTGTTGCTGTGCATGTACAGCAGATGCACAGTGTATTCAGGGATGATATGAACGTGGGCCCCTGGGCACCGACAGGTAAAAGGCCCCTCACCCCTTCCCTTACAAGACCACCTGACACAAAACAACTACAAACGACTGTTTGTGTATTTTCTGTCTCTTTGTGGTTGTTTTCTGTCTCTTTGGGACCATTTTGTGTGTCCTAACAGATCTTTGACTTTCAATGAAGAAATATTATGTGTCACTTCATATGAAAGCTCAGTGTTTACTTCTTTTAAAAGAAGAGAGGAGGATAAAGAGAGGAGGATAAAATAAAGTGGAATTAAACTAGCCTACATTCATTAAATTCTGTTGCAACATTTTATTATATATATATATGTATACACGCACACTCACACACACTGTACATTATCTTTTTTTGTTCTATGTATTATTATTAATCTATTATTATTATTTTTTGAATAAGATATTAAATAGGTTTTGTTTTGTGGACTACTGAATTGAAGAGAAAAACATTATTATTTGGTTGATTCCCCCAGGAGGTAGTAGTTATTCATTTGTTTCCATTTTAATTATTTTTTGCCACTAAAAAGTTACAATTCAAAAAGATTTCAATCTTTTCTTTTGTTGCTTGACTATTAAATATTCGTCTGAGGTTTTGCTCAGGTCTATGTAAGAGCAATCAATTTTCTATTACAAAAAAATCATTATTTCTTTGACAATCTCTTTCAAATATGAAAAAATTAAAGGGCAAGAACAGAGCATGTGATCAATTTTTTTAATCTACACTGTCTCCAGCATTCATTTTGTCCCTGATAACCTCTTTGAATAAATTTCAATTTTAGAGTCAGAAAATATCATGAACTTTCTCAGAGACCTGGAACTGGTGGTCTCAGTCCGAGTCTAGTTTTCCTTTATTTCTACAGGCCCAATTCTTCCTCCCATATCTGTTTGACATAGGCCGTGCTGTAGTTCCTGTAGTTACTGTAGATCTTGGAGTTTTGGATTGTATCGTTATCCGAGATGCATCAATAAATACATTGACCAACTTAGGTTCACTAAAATTTTTTCTGACCTGGAGATTTCCAGATATTTGAAAGGTGTTTAAAAAACTCTGAGCTAATAAACTTTAAAGTCTGAATTATTTGTAAATTACTTCAGTATAATGTACCTTTATTTCAATCACAGTCAACAGGGTCATGTCAGAAAAAGCCCCTTCAATCTGAAAATGTTAATTTGATTTAAAAAGAAAAAAGGTGATTTTACTTTGACTTTGCAAAAGGCTTCAGTGTTCATTAAAATGTGAGGTATCGTAGATCAAAAGCAGCTGCAGCAGGAAAGTGGGGAGGATACGTACATGGTTATTTTTACCCAGGCGTTCAGATTAAAGAACAGCTTTTAAAATGAAAGACCTGTGAGCTCCAGACTTCAGCTGCCATTCAGTGTCTGAAACAGGCCTTTGAAAAACAGCCATCTTTTCCACCACCCCCACCCCCCCACCCCGACTTAATGCATCTTATCTGGAGCTGCTGGCTTTTAAAGCTGGAGCGCTGCCCGTTAATAACAAAGCTTACATTTCACATACGTGTGTAAGAGACCACCTCCAGTGAAATAACTCTGGGCTGTGCAGCCGGAGCACTGTGTGGCTCCTTTGTTAAAACCACAATGATATAACTAGAGGGGGGGGGATAAGTGCTGCTTACAAAAAACCCACAGAACTTTTCATACCACTCATGATCTAAAAGTTTAACCATTTTACTGCTAAAGCTGACCTGGTTTATGTTCTGGATGAAATTGCATGCTCTGCTCTGGCTATGGTTTAGGAAACATATGGAACGCCATATAAAGAGTCTTTGGACAGTGACAGTTTGTATTGTTGTACTGGCTCTGTACTGTAACACATTGAATTTTAAAAGAAAGAATGACACTCAGCTTCACTCTCAGGGTGTTTACAGTCTCCTTGGATTAACAGAGAAGGAAGTGGAGCCATTTTTAGACAGTCGCTGGAGTTTAGGCGGCAGAGAGTTGAAGTAAGTGGAAAAAGTTAAGATGTAAGATGTAATAGGTCACTCCAGTAATTTTACATGTCAGAGTCCATTTACCTCTCTCAGGAGGAACTCAGCCTGTGAGCACAGTTTGTGTAAAGTCTTCTGTGTCTGGAAGAGGTTCGTCTAATCTGAGAAAATGCATCTAAATTTGGAATTGGAGACTCCAGATTTTATCTGACGGCCTGCGTTACAAAGTGGAGGCATGGAGAGTAGATGTTTACAAGGCAAAGTGAGTTAATTAGTTACCATAACTAACCGTGCTGTTCACATGTGTGACTACTGAGAGCTCCAATGTATCTGACTTGGTGCTGATTTAGTACAGAATTGCATGGAAAGGCAAATATGGAGCTTGAATAATACTAGAGAGTAGAACTGCTTCAGCTATTACTTTTTTTAAAATCTGAATTTCACAAATTTCTCAAATTTATACAAGAACTACATAGAGCCAAGTACATTTACTCATGTACTGTACTGAAGTACCATGTTCAGGAACTTGAACATTAGTGTTTTGATTTTATTTTACTTCAGACGTCTACATTTTGGAGGCAAATATTGTACTTTTTTATTCCTACATTTACCTGAAAACTAGAGTTACTAGTTACTTTGTAGATTATGATTACTCACTTATACAATATGTTGCATAAAATCTACAGTGGCTTCTCTGCCCAACAAGAACTTGTTATACTTTAAGTAAATTTTGCTGATAATACTTTTCTTCTAATTAAATTTTGAAAGCAGGACTTTTAGTTGTAACAATACTTTTACGTTTATTTAAAATATATTTATATTTGTCGTTTTAAGGACTAAAAACCATCTCAGTGTACTTTTACATCTCCTCTCTCAGGCTTCTCTCTGGAGCTCTAGTAACAACAGGTCGGTGAGCCAATCAGAAGAGAGGAGGCTCTGTTCCTCTTTTCTGATTGGCTAACTGTTTTCTGAGCGATCTAATAAAAATACAGCAGATTTCAGGTAAACACTCAGAGAAACCAAATCCTGCAAGGATGATGGGTCCAGGTGGGCGGGGCTTGAAGGCAGGCTGAGAGCAGTGAATGCTTTGTTGTGACATCACAAAGTCACAGAAGTCCTGACGGCTGGTTTTAAGGCTCAGTTTCTGAATACAGGCTGTGTGCATTTCTCTGTGGACTGAGGCTTTGATACTTTCACATTATTAATATAGAACCTAGACCTGATCTATAATCACACAACACATGGAGTAAAGTGAGATACTTTTAAGTAAGAGATAGTCTGAGTAATTCTTCTGCTTTTAAATAATATTTGATATTCAGATTCAGTTCCTACTTGAACTCTCTTGTATTCAACCTGATGACCTTGTGCTGCAGCCAGTTCCACTCTGGTCTTCAGCAAGTGAAATGCATGATCAGCGGAATTTAGACCATGTGACTTATCATCTGGTTGCCTTATTGTATGTTTCAGATCACTGTTCTACTGAACTGTCCTAAAATTTAAGGAACTACATTAAACTGACGTGTTCTTCTGATTAAATGTGAATCATTTCTTAAACCTCAGTTATTGTTTCATGTCCACTGTCCCACAGAGCAACAACAAAAGGAGAACATGTCTCTGTCCTCATACTTCCTCAGTGTCCTGTTTGCATGAACACCTGAAAATCAGTGCAGGTGTTGTCCCTTCACTCACCTGCTCCTCCCCTGTGTGAAGACATGGAAGCGTCCCACAGGCACTAAGGACCAGGACTGAGGCCCCTGCAGGTTCACACACAGGATGTAGACACACAGCAGGGAGCAGACCGTCAACACGCCAAGAACCAGCCTCCTCTGGAACGCCATCCCCGTCACGGAGTGCGTGACCCCGGCCGGCAGGCTGAGTGTGCTGGCCCAGCCCTCCGCTCCACCTGAAGGAGCATGAGGAGGCAGGCGGGGACGCTGTCCCGCTCAGAGTTCTGTGTTTTTCTGGTCCACCAGAGGAGGGAAGGCAGGGGGTGTCGGTGATGGTGGGGGGGATTTAATTAGCCCACAACAGGATCTGGGCTCCACTCTGGGCTTCTCTCAACACAGCTACAGTGGGAGGGAGATAGAAAGAGAGTTGGAACAAGGGCAAAGACTCGGGGCGGGGGGGCGGGGGGCAGCATGGAAGGGGAAACTTTATCTTTCAGCGTCAACAGAATCCCAAATAATCCCTTTTTAATGAAGCACACAAAGTGCTGGGTCACAATCTTCACATCCTTTCACACCCTATTCTTACTATCTCCTCTTTGCTCTCACTGTTCTTGAAGAAACAGACTCCACACAACTGAATGGAAAAGAGTCACACAGCAGAGAGAAGCTGAACATTTAGGCCCATCCTCTCAAACTGACCGGTAAAAATAAAAATCTAAAGTCAGCAAAAACAGGAAGCCAGAAACATTATCTTACAGGAAACATCTATGTGGCCCCGTCTGTTGAGGTCAACTGAACACTGCGAGACCCTGGAGATCTAGAAGCTGAAGGCATTAGCATACCACTGAGCACCTCCCCTCGACACTTCTCACCTCTTTGTTAAGTAGTGTCACAAACAGAGCCTGAGGCGAGGCCGCTGAAATCTGCTTTCTCAACTTCTATCGAGTCAAGCCTCGAGCTGTTTCTCAAATCCAACAAATCCTCAGAGGTAAGTCGCTAAATGAGCGGGTGAATCAGGAGAAAGAACAACAGCACTGATGACAGTGTGAGAGATACAGTTTCCCAGTCTGGTGTGAGAAGGTGCTCTGGCTGAGGCTGTAAGTAGGAAACGGAAAAAATGTGTTGCAGTGATCTAGTAATAAACTCAGCTCTCATATCTCTGATAACAAACACACGCACACACACACACACACACACACACACAACAGGAAAACTCCAACAAAAACTAAATTCAAGCTTTCCAAGAGATTTCTACTGTAAGTAAATGTCAGAAATAACTTCTCAGGGCAAAACATGAGGCAAAACAAAGCATACATGCATCACGTTGTGACAAACCATGACTCAATCTCTCTTCCTTTAGTCAGGTCTCCTCTATTGCGTGTCTCTGTCCTCGTCTAACAGACACAGAAAACTCTTCAAATGTGAACCAGGAACATTAAAGAAAGAAAAACCGGTGTCCTCTCACCAGCAGAATATCCTTGTTGCTCTGTGATCTCTTTCCTTCACCGTGGTGTAATAATATCAGCATACTCCTCTAAGTTAGGAGAGCTCTGCTGCTCATCTAGTGTGGAGCGGTTGCACTGCCAGCCTCAGCACTGTATGGGCGGGACCATTGTGAAATGAGCAACAGCTGCTGGCAATTGGTCAACCCCCTCAACTCCAGAGCATGAGTTGAAGGGGAGGAGGGAGGGGGGAAGAGAAAGAAGCCCACTCTAGGCAGCAGGCAGTAAAGTTAGACATGAGCAGGCAGCTCTGAGGATCTCTGCTATGCTCACAATGTGTGAGGAGAGACCCTGAACACAACGCAGTCATGACAGACAGGAGACAGGAGGAAGAAACACGCAGGAACTGTCGGGTGGCAAGAAGGAACATGCAGCCTGACAGTCTGTACAGAGCAAGGGAGGAGGACACTGCACTGCGTCCCCATCCATCCATCCATCCATCCATCCATCCAGGCAGGCAGGCAGGCAGGCCAGTCAGTCAGCCTCTCTGGGTTTGGTTTCCTCTGTCAAAAGGAAAGGAAATACGGGGGGGGGGGCGGCACGTTTCAGTGCGCACAACCAGTTGCTGTAGCGGTCCAGAGGAAGTGAGCTAGCTGGAGGGCGAGGAAGAAAAAGAATGAGGGGGGATGGGGGGGGGGAAGAAGAAGTGGGTCAGCCGTGGACATTATTCCAGATGTATAGGCTGAAACTCTGAGGTGGTTTTAACATGCCTACATACAGACAGGGAAAAGGAGGAACATAGCCATTTACAGGAAATAGTTTAAACAGTAGAAATTTCAGAATAAAAGTCTTTATTTAAACACTGTCAGTGAATCTTCTCAGGCTGTAAACCAACAGCTGCTTTGGTTCATACCGTGACGTCCGCAGGATTTTCAGTAGCTGTGACTTAAGACACGTCTTTGTCTCCAGCCAATGAGTTACAGTGTGAGAGCAAGGGATGATGGGGGGGGACAAGCAAACAATTGTGTGTTTTCCCACAGCGAACACAAATGAGGACCACAGTGTCTTCCACACAATCTTTCCTTTTTATTCTCTTGGTGCTGATGGATCAGTCACTGTCTCTTCACAGTTTTTAGACCATCACCATGAAGAACAATGAAAACTAGACTAAAAAAAAAAAAAGATAACAAAACGGTGCATTCAAGAGCTACAGGTTCGGGCACAGAGGGTTACACATGTAGAAATGGAAACAGAAACAAAACAATGAGCGATGACAGCTGGAATGGTTTGTGTACAAAGTTACAAAAAAAAACAAAAAAACAGGGTACCTTGTGCATGTGTGAGTATCTGACAGCACGAGGGTCATCTCAGGTCAAAACAGGAGGAATGGTGGCATACAAACACACACACACATACACACACACATGCACACACACACAAAGGCAAGGCTTATTGGCACTTGTAGGACGGGCATGCGCGAGGAATGCCAACTCACATCGCCACCCTCTCGGTTTGGAGGCCAGCAGCCCCGTCTGCTGTGCCAACACCGGCGGAGGCAGCGAGCAAACTGTGGTGCTCCGGGGGCCTTCGGCCCTCCAAACCAAAGTCCTCATGACTCACAGTGAATCTCAGTTGGTGGCCGTGACACCCATAGAGACGTATGACACATATCAACCACCTCTGCCCTGCTAACAGGCTTTAATCTGGGGTATTATTCTTTTAAAGGAGGGTTTTACTATTTGGTTTAATGCTTAACAATGTGATTTAATGCCTCTGAAGTCCCAAACTGCATTACCCATAATGCTGCATTATGTTAACCCCTATCCTACCATAACATTTAACTTCATATGAACCCTTTACATCGTGGCTCGGACAACGTTCATGTCAGAAAAACCTAACATACTGTATTTAAACCACCTAAAAATGGCATAGTTATAAAATCTCACTGTGACAGTTCTCAGCTCTGCCAAGTCACTAAAACAACCCTCGACCTTCCTGTGGACCAGTAACACTACGAAGGTCATGGGAGAGTGCTGATTTGGAAAATAAATAAAGGAGAAAAAGAAAGACAGAATAAATATTTTCTGATAGGAAGCTTTCAGAGCCACATCGGAACGTGGTCTTTCACATCATGTTGCAACTAAATAACAGGCTTTACTTCCAGGTTTAGAGTTTCTCTCTGCAACACAAACTCTTGTTACACTCCCCACCTACCACCCCCCACCTCTCACTAACTCAAGCTATGGACCGTTCTAACTGAAATCTTATCCACAAAGCCTTCTTGTGTCTCTGGGAGGGGCTTCCACATATCTTCATTAAATGTGAGGGTAAAGAAAATGGAAAAAAAAACAACACAGATAGTTTACATGTGTGTGTGTGTGTGTGTGTTGAGTCTGATGCGTTTTGTCACAGCTGCAGCCTCAGAATCAGGCCGCTAGAATCTACATGGCATTTAACATACCTCTAGTCACATGCCTCATGCCCCCTCAAACCCTGCTACCACCCCGCTCTGTCCCAGCTCTGCTTTCCTAATCCTATAAACATTTTCTATGCGCATTCCTCCCTCCCATCCTCCCACCCTCCTCTTCTTTCTTTCTTACATTCAGTAACTTTCAAAACCACTCTGCAACCATTTCCATTTGACCTCAAACATGCCGTCAAATTTTTCTTCACTCGTTTCCCTTTAAGGTGGCTACACGTCCTATCGCTCTTTCTAGCAACATTCTACATGCACTCTACTTTTAGTCTGTAGCCAGTGTTAGTACGTAACTTCTAACCTCTTTGTAAGATCCTCATTTTGGTCTAAGACACATAAAACAAACTGCTCAGAGCTGCTCACAGAGCAGCAGCAAGGCAGAGGTTATGGATCCTGTAATTAGCGCTTGCCTCGAGGGGGCACTGGGACAAAACACATGACTCAACACAGAAAAGGGGAGCAGTAAGAGCTTGACTTGTTGCAGGCAGTAAGTACATAGCGTTGCTGTGATGCTGTCCTTGGTTGTAAGTGGTCCTCCAGAAAGAGCGATCCCCCCACCTTCTCCTGCTTTACACCAGCGCAGGCCTGAGCTGGTTTCAGAAACATCTGGAACTGGTCTCTGTGATAGCTCTTTGGGGAACATGGAGGCGTTCCTGTAGCCACAGGCTGCAGCAGGGGGGAGCAGTGTTGAGGGGGGTACAGTCAGAAAAAAAACAAAAAAACAGCAATCATCCTCTGGAAAGGTAAGAAAAGGGAATGGGAAGTCCATTCGTAGTGTTTTTATTTGGTTCCACCTGGTCTTTAAGTCTTTAAATTAGGGAAATTCCAACGCAATATGTTCCTTCATGTCTTCGGTGGGGGTGGGTGGGGTGGAGGGTTGGGGGGGGTTACAGGGTGGTGTTGGGGGTGAGGGGGCTGTACAGCCAGGCCCAGTGCATTTCCCCATTTTGTGTTTCTCAAATGAGGTAGGACAAGGTTCAGTCACTTGTTCAACCATCTGAAGCTCCACAGGTTCAGTCTTGTCGGCAGGAACAAAAAAAAAAAAAAAAAAAAATCACGTGGGGGCAACACAATGGGTCGAGCTCAGAGCGGGGCGGGGGGGGGTCCACACGGATAAATCCTGGCCTTCTTGTCAGTCACTTCTCCAGCAGCTGCTTCCTCTGCTGCTCCCACAGGGCCTCCAGGTGATCCGCCCTCTTCAGCGCAGCCTATCAGAGGAGAAGGTGATATTTATACATGCCTGTCAATCATCTCGCCACAGCTGTGTTTTCTTGTTTATCATGATCTGACACAAAGCGGCAGTCTCTCACCTCGTGCTGCTTCCGAAGATTATTGACAGTTTCTTCCTTCTTCAAGATGGCCGACTTCACTCTGGTAAATCACAGAAAATAAAAATGTGAGCGCTTGATTCGTCGCTTTCACTTATTATACTGCTTACAGAGACCCAACTTTTCCCACCATGAGCAAACAGCTGGTGACAGTGGCAAGAAAACTTTCTTTTAAGAGGCAGAAACCTGGAGTAGAACTGGGCTCAGGGCGGGCGACGATCTGTCTCGACCATAAATACGAGTATGGTTGAAGATCAAAACCAACAATGAACTGATCCTTCTAACAGGTCTTAGGTGTGTGTGTCCACAGCCTAACCCATAGAGCTCCATTATTTCCCAAAACAATTAACAACACATCAGTGAGTCATACTGTTGCACTGGGTGACATGTTCCTTCACCACCATGAACAGAACAACAGAAAGTTACAACATAAGATAATGTTTTAAAAAATAATGTGGGAAAACTTTGTGGCAACAGTTTGTTTTTGTCTCTTTCATGTTTCGACATGTCAGTGCTCCTGTGCAGAAAGTCAGCTCTGTAAAGAAGCTTTTTCCTCGTTTGGTCTGGAAGAACTTGGCTGATCTGCACAGAGCTCTGACCTCGACCACATACAACACTTCTGGAAACTGGAACGCAGATGGTGAGCCAGACCTCGCCACCCAGCACCAGTACCTGAACCGGAGTGTGCAGTCAAATGCTCAGGTGTCTATGAACTTTTGGCCATGCAGTGTTGGTGCCAAACAACCAGCTACAATGAAAAGCCCTCTGCTCAGATGATCTCCACGTTGATATTAATCAGGTCATCTTCAGGATTACTCCAACCCTCCATTCAACTCATATTTCTCCTCCTTTACAAACTGGCAGATCTTAAGTTTCCACCTTTTATTCATTTTGAACTGTGGCTTTAAACTGTGTGCCAACGTTCCCGTTCACACCTCGAACAGAACAAGGAAGAAGACAGTCACTCAACAATACTGGTGAAATGCGTGGAGACCGCCACCGACCTAGATCCTGATTTCTTCCACACACAGAGAGCGTTTGAGTGTCTGCAGATCAAGTTTTGTCTTTGTAACTTCCAGACGTGTCAACTTGTGACCTCAGTTCATCAAACTGCATCTTGTAACATATCTCCAGTTACAAGTGGCATATTATTACCCTTCAATAGCAGCTATAAAAATGTCTAACTTAGACTTATGTCACATCTAACAGTCTCTTACCGTTGATGGACTTCAGCCAGCTCCTCCTCCTTCTCCCTAGTGACCCTCTCCACCTCCAGCCGTAGCCTTGCCCTGACTTCTGACACCTCCACCTTCATCCTGCGGTTCTCCTCCTCCGTCATCACCAGCCGGTCGGCAAACTCCTGCCTTACCACCTCCGCCAGGCTGCGGCGCTCGTCCACCAACTTGTCCCTGGTCTGAGAAGACGAGTCAGACAAATTCAAGTGGAATCTATCTCAAGACGTTTTGTCCACTTTTCAACAAGTGTTTCCAAATGACGGGGATTTGCTCCTCACCTGTGTGATGTCCTCAACCTCCTGCTCTTTCTGTCTGAGCAGGGCCTGAAGTCTGATCAGCTCTCCCTCCGTATCCATCTGCTGCTTCCTCAGCTCTTGCTGTTTCTCCACGGCCGTCCTCTCCGAGCGCTCCAGCTCCCTCAGCTCGGCCTCGTATTTTCCCCTCACACGCTTCACTCTGAGAACAGTGTGTGTTACAGGTTGGTGCTGATGCTGACTTGTGATGAAGCCATTATTCACACAGAGGAAATATTGTCACACACACACACCTGTTGTCAGCAGCCCTCTCACACTCCTCTTTGTCCTTGCTGGTCTCCTCCTCCAGCGTCCAGATGGCGAGTTCGATCTCTTTGTCACGCTCTCGCCGCAGCTCGTCTTTGAGCTCACGCTCGCGGCTCAGCAGCCACGCTTCCTGCAGACACACAAACACACGTTGTCTGTCTGGGCTGCTTTTTCCAGCATTCACACATATATACACACATATGCACATAAAAAAAAGATCATGTACATCCTCATTGGTTAATTCTTCACTTCTTAATCAACATCTCTACAGTGGACGTTCCTGCCTATGTCACTGACTAACAGAGGTTGTGTTTTTCTAACAACTCCTGACTCAGTGAGTCCACTCTTCCTCAGAACATGTGATCTACACCCTCAGGGTTTCCTTCCAATGACACTGCTGAACTCCAGACAGCTGGAATTGTGCCACCTGCTAAAGTCACTACATTGGAAAAAGATTGTGAGCAGAAAAGTTCAGCTCTTGTTCTATTTAAGTTTTACACTAGATATCTTACATTTCCCCTGAAATAGGAATGACTAGATGCCTGCAGGGCACAGAGCACAGAGCTTTATATTTACATGGTATTTAGTGGTTTCTTACACATCACTGTGGACAAAAGAAGGGAGCTCCGAGAGCAGATAAAGCTGCATAGCTTCATGCCAGCATATCAACCAACCTCTTTTTTCTTGTAGTTTTCTTCCCAGGTTTGCTTTTCGATATCCAGACGTTCTTGCAGCGCCTTCATCTCCACCTAGTTACACAAACAACACTCTATAAGCTTGCTAGAAAAACTTAAAGGTGCAGTTACTGGACAGAGTAGTGAGACAGCAGGCTGGAAGAGTCTGTTAAAAGTCTGAGGTGAATTATTTTTCTGCTCAGTTCTCACCTGGTGTCTCCTCTCCTGCTCCTCTCGGGTTTTGTCCAGCTCCTCTCTGAGGGCTCGTCCAGCCAGAGAGCTGTTCTCCTCCAGCTGCCGCCGCAGATCCTCCAGCTCGGCTCGCTGCCTGCAAGACAAACACAAGACGATCACTGACAAGGAGAAACACAACAATCCCGACATGCATCATCTGTAAAAGTACAGTAGACTTTTTGGACAAAGCTAAAGCTGCAACTGCAGACAGGAACGCTGCAGTCAGCATTATCAATGTGGGATGAAAAAAATATGAAAGGCTGCATTTATTGGGGTGTTACTAAGTGTGTAAAATGTCCTGTGTTCCAGTACAAAGTTTGCATCCAAATACATACACAACATTCACAAGATCATAACATTCCATCATGTTAATGCTTAACCTTTGGTTCACACTGGCTCAAGCTGTTTTTGTTACTTTAATGGCTTTTAACAGATTATTGGCAGCTTATTTCATTCTTCTATCTTCTAAAGGTCACTCCTTTAGCAGCTGAGCAGCTGTAATAAATTTACAATTGTAGTGGGTGTTCATCTTCAGGGAAAAAAAAAAAAAATCTATGTTCCCTGCAGGATTGAAGGGGAGACACACACACTCTCGCAAATGGGAATGTTATTGTGTGACAAAAATGTCTAACCTAGAGGCTGTTCCAGAACAATGAATCTTCAAGGTTGCTTCTCAGCAGTGTGCCAGCATTGCTGAACTAGACTGGAACACTGTTTCCTATAGATGGGCTGTACTTGGAGCCCAGGTAGATAAAATCACTCAGTTTCAACCTAACGTCTTATTTCACTCTTTTCAAACTAACTACACGCCTGTCTGTTGTGTATGCTGCAGTAACTGAGTGTGAGAGACGCTTGTCTGTGCACGGCCCCAGAGCTAGCATCTACCAATATCCTGCATTTGAGGCGTTTAGGGGACATCTGTAAATTATAGCTACAGAAAATATCCTGGGTTACACTCTCTCAGTCTAAACTGCACGAGTCTATGCATGCACACCATCCACCTCGACAAGTACATTTTCAACCTGTGGGAAACAGTGTGGAACTTTAACAATGGACTTGATTTTCCACTGATTCACTCTGTTATTCTTGGGACTATAATGAGGACAAAGCACTGGAACATTCTGCACCAGTCTTTTCTGGAGCTGTCTCTGGTTAAGATGGATGGCTCTGGTTTATGTCTTCACATTCTCACTGCAGAAAAAAGATGAGGCGGATGACCTTTGACCTCACCTCGCAGCCAGCTCGGCCAGCCTCTCCTTCTCCTCGGCCACCTCCTTGTAGAGACGCCTCCTCTGCTGCTGCAGGGACAGCTCCTCCTCCTGAAGCTGCTTCTCATATCTGACACATAAACAAAAAAAGACACACTCATCACATTCAGGCTGCTAAAATTAACATAAACAATAATTATGACACACGGGCAGAGCACACAAACAAGTGACTAATTAACGAACGTCTGCGAACAGTCTTTCATCTGCTACACTCATTAACTCTGACAGTATGTTCCCTCATGTGCAAACTGCAAAGCCTCTCTCCTTCTCTCTGTTTGTCTCCTCTCTCCTGCCTCGCAGAACAAGCAACACGACTTCAATGCTTCCAAAAAAATAGTGATGAAAAGGAATGTCGAGTAAACTGCAGTGACTGAAGATCATCTCTCACAGGTTTTAATGCATTAAGCTCAACAAAGGCTGCTCGCTTTTTAGATTTTTCACTTTGAAGCTGCTTTTCTTTCAGCTTCTGACTGAAGGAGCTGAGTGACTGAGTGGTTGGATGTGTTATAATCTTGCATCCAGTTGTAAGATGCCAACTACTGTATGTATTGATACATTTCTTGTAGTGTTTGCATATTGAATAATGTCCATAAAGATACAATTCTCAAAGAAAGGGCAGAGGAGGCCGGTGGGAGTAGTGATGATGTGACTTGCCCACCTCTGTTTGGCTAGCTCCCTCTCTCTCTGACACTGCTCCTCCTTCTCCTTCTCCAGCTGTTGGCGGAGCTCCTCGCACTGACGGACGTAGCGCTGGGCCGCGCGGTCGTCCGCCTGCAGCAGCTCCGCCTCGTGGAGCGTCCGCAGCTTCTTCAGCTCCTGTTTGTGTTTAGAGATCAGCTTCTGGATCTCTGGCTCCAGACCTGAGGGAGGAAGAGAAAACAGTTCATGATCTGTGGCTGAAAAATGTTTCACAGCTCTGTCTGTCAGAGCTGTCAGAGCTGTCAGAGAGTTTTATTTTCTATATATTGGTGACAACAAAACTAAGTAAACAAATACAAACCAATCTGAATTCAAATCTGGAGCTGTGACTGTATAAACACCTCATCAGCACTGCCTGGCAACTGTCTGTGACTATTCATGGACTCAGCTCATCACAGGCAGGAGAACGAAGAACAAAATGGTAAGTTTCTGGAAACTGAACTGTACCCTCTTTGTTCATGTTGCCTTTAGCGAGCCAGAAAAATGCCCTGGGTCAAAAGCTAGATACAGAATAATTACTGAATATAGCTTTGATACAGTGCATCTTTGAGGTGGTTGGCATAGTAACTTCTGGAAGATGAGAGGTGCTACAGAGCCAACGGGAACGCTGAAAAGAAGCTGAAACTATGTCAGCTGAAACATCCAACGGCTTGTGATAGATTTCATGAGAAGACTCTGACAGTCTTTCAATGTGACATCTTGTAAATGTTTGATATGAAGGTCTGATTAAGCCTTTAAATCATTTTGTTTGTTGCGTCCACACTACTACGTTTTCATTTTAAAATGAAAACGATCTTCATCCAGACGAACATTTTAACCCCATATCAGAAAAGATCTCTGTCCTGAAAACACTTATCACATGACCATTCACATATATTGGGTATGCTCATGCTGGTTTAAACAGGAAGCAGATTGTTTACTCTGCAGTTGGTCAGCTGCAGAAAATAAAACAGGGAACAGCAGAAAATGCAGAATTTAACTGCACAATGGCTGCTAGACAAGACAACAAGGTCACCAATGTTTATAATTCATTATCATGTTGTATCCACCACTGTTGGGGTCTACTTCGTCGTTTCCAAAGATCTTTGTTTCTCCAATTACAGACTCCTTTTAAGGGGCTCGAAAACTCCAGAGTAGTGTGGACGTCAGGCAAAAGAGATGTGTTTTGTGTGTGTGGATGTAGCCTAAAAAGGACCACAGGTAAAACCACCAGTGGATGAGATTATGCCACATTACTGCCACAGATTACCCTTGTGTAAAAAGTACGGTGTATAAAGGTTTACTTGATAAGAGCACATGGGAAAAGTTCCCCTTAATCACAGTGGAATTACACAAGTTTTGCTTCATTATGCTCTTATCTTAATGAAGCTTCTGTTAAGGATGTTTTAATCACATATTTCTGCTCCAAGCTACGGCTCCGACTACACTACCTTTGACGGTGATCTCTTTGATCTTCTTGGTTTTCTCATCAATCCATTTCTCCCGGCGGACCTTCTCTGTGGCACTCATTAGGTCTTTTAACTTCTTGATCTCCTGTGGGGGGAGGGTAGAGGGTTAATAATGGTGGGAGTGAAAACAACACCAAACTCAAGGGACATTTATTTATCGAAAAATCCACCTATGTAAGAGGAAGAAGAGAAGAGTGGAAACAAATTCTGGGCAAGACAAACGACTTCATAACATAAAGCAATAAGAGCTTTATATCTAAATCTAGAGATGAGAAGAGACTGAGGGGACTCACATGCAGAGACACTGTCCAAGAGAAGATGCGTGGGACAAACAAATGAAATGAGAAAGGAGTGGCGGAATGAGAGAGAGGTGATCATGTCAGGGATGACCGGGTTAGAGGAAAAAAACAAAGTTACCTCGCACAAGGGACCCAGAATTTGCCACACCTAAAGCCAGGAAAAAAACAGATCCACAGACGAGGACAGAGAAAAAGGCAGTGAGGAAGGAGAAGAAGGAGAGAGGGAAAAACAGAGAGAAGACAGTTAAACAAAAGCAGCACGACACAAGCAAAAAGAAAAGCAAGATACAGTCACACAGGAGGCAAAGCAGAGGCAGTGAGAAAATAACAAGTGTAGATGTAGATTCTTAAATCCCCACAGAAACATTCATGTCGCGACGCCACTGGTGTGAAAATCTTGGCCATCTCACCATCTCATGCTGCTCCTGCATTTGTGCGATCTTCTTGGTGTATTTCTGGTCCACCTGCTTCAGCTCTCCCACCACTCCTTCACAGCGCTCACTCAGAGCCTTTTTATCATTGATCAGCTGGAGGGAAAGAGCACGTTTTTAAACCACAGGGGAGAGAAAGTGAAGAAGAATCTGAATGTTTTGAAGGCAGGTGGCAGCAGGAATTAGACTGTGTATGTACACCCACCTGATCAATGAATGTGAGGTGTCTCTGGATGGTGGCTTCATATTGTTCCTTCTGGATCTGGAAGTTTCTGCCCAGCTCCTTCTCAGTCTCCTTCACGTGTCTCACCGTCAGCTCCCTCTGCTGGGCCTGATGGACAGAGGATGAAGAAGATGAGCAAACACGAAGGGGCCGAAGGAGGCCAACAGCTTCTCTCTACATTCGAATTTACTGTGACACGTGTTCATCTCCCCACCAGTGCGGCCTGCAGCATGTTGACGGTGCGTTTCTTCTCCTCCAGCTCCAGCTTGATTCTCATCATGGAACCGGTGAGTTCGGCGGCGGTGGCCGACGCCTGCTCAACACCAGCCAGCTCCTCCTCAGACAACACAGCCTGAGAACACAAACATCCAGTCAGCACACGTCGCAGGATTAACATAATCTGACACCTGACAGATCTGGGTTGACTGATGATTATTTATCTATGGGGGAAAAAAAAAACACAATACTTTCTTGTACATCAAGACAAAGAAATAAAAATTAGTGTCAGGATTGGCAAAAATGTGGAGTCTGACAGCTCTGTAGTGCTGCCACCATAATCACAAAATCAGACTGAAGACCCTGACCTCTCTGTGTGACCCTGAGGTGACCGAGCGAGGTCTCTCCTGTTCAGATTTTTCCATCTCATCCAGGAAGCTCATGATGCTCTGCAGCTTGGCCTCAGACAGCAGGGCGCCCCCGTCTGGCAGAGCAGGGTGGTGGCTCAGCTGCCCGTGGCGCTCCAGGTTGTCAGTGGTCAGAGAGTTGGAGTCTCCGTCCTTTAGTGAGAGACGGTGGGAAGGTTGGTTACAGACAAGTCGTTAGTGGTTCATGGTTTCTTCTTGCACAACATAACTAGGAAATTAAAACTGACCTCATCTATCCAGGCGTATTTATCTTTGCGGTAGCACTTGGGCTCTGAAAGCCTCTCTGGCTCCTCCTCCAACAGCTTCAGAGTGTCCAGCAGCTCGTTGAGCGTGGTTTTAGACTGAGCCCTGCTGGACAACGCTCCCTGCCGCTGGTCCTCCACACTCACTGACCTCTGCAGAGTCTCCTAGATCACAGACATAACAAACATAACAACAGGACCAAACATAAGAACTGCTTTCATGTTTTATGCTGGTAAAACTTCAAACCAGTGACTTTGATCATTTCAGTGCAGTTTGAAGTTTTCAGTTATTTACCTGGGAACAGTGAGAACCTCTGCGATTGGACAAAGCTGGGGAAACGGCTCTGAAACTGAGCTCTCCTAAGTCAGTCACAACATTCAAATTCGTGTCTGTGGAAATATTTAACCAACAGTTATTACAGGTTTCTCTCACATCAGAAATGCTGCACAGTATGAGTGAGCAGGGTCATATAATTCTACAGATTCAAACAGACCTGTGTTCTTAGTTTTGATGTCTGTGGGTGACAGCGGGCTGTTGTTGCTCGGTGACGCTGGGCACCTGTTGGTCAGGGAAATCCTGGGCGGCTTCTTGCGTCCAACCACACCGCTCTGCCTCGGGCCTTCTGCCTCCACCTCAGCTGCATGCTGCACCTCTGCAACCCGCTGAACTCTTTTCTGCTGCAGCTCCTGTAGCACACCATCGGAGGGAGACATTACACAAACTGAGTGTGATGTGACGGCTACTTTAGAAACAATGCTTCAACCCTGGCTTAATGTACGTACATCAGATGTGTTCACCTGGGAGGCAGCGAGGCGGGCCAGACGAGCTTTCTCTTTCCGGATCAACTTCCTGTCGTTCTCTTGGTGCTGCTGCTCCAGGCAAATATCTTCCTCTGCTCTGTCCTCCTGCTCCTTCAAGAGAAAATCAATTGTTTTTAAAATCTGAGGAGAAAAGTGGAGATAATGAATGAAGGAAGCAGAGCTGAGCTGAGCTGTGAAGACAAGACTTATTTACCTGGGAACACTGAGAGCCTCTAGGATTGGACAGAGCTGGAGAAATGGCTCTGAAGCTAAGCTCACCTAAGTCGGCCACAATGTTCAAATTGGAGTCTGTGGAAACACATAAACATCAATAAATCAATTATCAGTTCACTTGTCAGATCTAACATTTGTTTAGTAACCTTGAGGTTATAGTACCAGGTATCTGAAGTTAGAAAGACCAAGTGCTAAGACATACAGACCTGTGTTCTTGGCTTTGACGACTGTGGGTGACAGCGGGCTGTTGTTGCTCGGCGATGCTGGACTTTTGTTGGTCAGGGAAATCCTAGGCGGCTTCTTACGTCCAACCACACCGGTCTGCTTCAGGTTTTCCAGCTCCACCTCAGCTGCATGTTGCACCTCTGTAACCCGCTGGGCTCTTTTCTGCTGCAGCTCCTGTAGCACACCACCAGAGGGAGACACAAGACAGTGTTGAAGACCGTATTGATCCAGAGAAATCATCCACACAGAGGCTAGATTCAAATATTTAAATCATGATATAATTTGCACTACATGACACATATCAAGGACTAAAAATCATACTCTCTGTCTCTGTTGCATATGTCTCTGCAAGTCTCCTAAACTTTATGGAAGTGCAATAAAGTAGATCAGAGGTGGGCACCTGGATGGCAGCGAGGCGGGCCAGACGAGCTTTCTCTTCACGAATGCGTTTCCGGTCTTCGTCCTTTTTGTGCTGCTGCTCCAGGTGACTGTCCTCCTCTGTTCTCTCCTCCCACTCCTACAAGGGGACAGACACAGACAGTGTTAATACAGTAGCATTAGAAAGACAGAGATAAACCTGTTAAGACCACAGAGAATAAAAGTAAGACAGTAAGGCAGGCTGGGAATAGATGGATACCTTTCTTTTACTGGCAAGGATACGTTTGAGCGCTGCTTGGTTTGTGTGTTGTCTCTTAGCATTGCGTCTGTACCAGCGCTGGATAGTGACTGCTGCCTGGTTCACCTGCTGGATAAACCTTCAGATACATAATAGAACTACTATGAGTCACAGAACAAATAAACAAAGAACATGAACATCAATAAACCAGGTAACAAGTAGAAACACTATGGAAGCCGCCCTCTGAAACAGTTTAGTGTGTCTGACCTTTCTGCCTCCTCCTCAGTGACCTCCCTCCTTCGAGGCAGCACCGGGCTGCCGCGCTGGGCCGACACTGGGGATTTGTTGTTAGAAGTGGATGACGTCGAGGAGAAATTCTTCTGAGACTTAGTGACGGAGCCGTTCTCCAGTGACACCTCATCATTTGCTGTGGCTTTGAGGATGTTACTAAGAGAAAATACGATTGAAGACACAAAATCAGATGAGGTGGTTCGCAATAAACAACCAGATCGTAAAACAGGAAGTATGACTTGAACAAACTGTGATATTTTGGAGGCAGGCAACACTGATATCAAGCAGTTTTTCATTATGGCTGATATCAACTTATTATATTGGCTTAAGAAAATTCTTCAAAATGAATTGTGTTAACTTCAGGGCTTACTTAAAGGACGGCTTCTGGTTGGAGCTCTTGGGTGTGAGAGGTTTCTCAGAGTAGTTGTTGTGTAAGATGGTGGTGACTGAGTTCCCCACAGCTCCCTTGTTGCTCCTGGGAAAAACAAGATGGCACCATGACACTCTGCAGGAGACAGTTCTCATGCGCTGGCATCTGTGTCAAGTAGTGACAATGCTACTGCCATCTATTTCAACTTCACCCCCCCTCAAGGCTTTGCAGCAGCTGATACTGTTCATGCTTTGACACAAATTCTTACCATAATACAAACTCAGCCCGCACTGTTTTTTTTTCTACATAGAGGAAAAAGTCCAAGTGTGTGGGTGGAATTCCTGAAGGCAGTATCAGCTGCCTTGATCACCAGGTATGAAACACGAGAAGCAGGTAGAAATCCAGAATGCAGCAGCACAGGTATTTACTGGGCTGGTGTAAGTTTTACCTGGACTGTGTGTGTGTGTGTCTGTGTGTGTGTATGTGTGTGTTTGAGAGACGCTGCCCACCTGTTGTTGGCAGTGAAGGTCGCAGCCAGAGCAATGCCAGGCTCTCTTTTCTTTAGGCCGGTGGGAGAGTCAACACTGCCGGTGCTGCGGGAGCTGGAGTGAGGGGGGAAAGCTCTGGGCTGATCGTCCTTAAAGACAAGAAACATTGAGTTGTTGCATAATCTGATATCACTGAGCTACTGTGTAATTTGACACATTTGAGAAGTATTCAATGTTTAGGAAAGGAAGAAAAGTGTTTGGTATCCACCACGATTACATGATTAATCAATCGACAAAACTTTTTTGATAATTGAATTGTCTTATTAAATAAATTCTTTAAGCTAAAATACAAATACTTGCTGGTTCCAGCTTCTCATATGTGAGGATTTGATGCTTTTCTTTGTCTTACATTGAACAGTGAACTGAATATCGTTTTGTTGGTCAAACAAAACAATACATTTGAAAATGTCACCTTTGGCTTTTATATTATATATATAGTTGGTATTTTTCTGTATATTTCTGACTTTCTTTAGACATAATAAATTAAAGAATCTGCAGATTAACTGACAATTAACAGTCCTATGCAAAACATTTGAATATTACAATAAAATGCTCTTTAATTCTGCTTCATATTCACTACACACAGTTGATATGATACCATATGCAAGAATACATAAATCTAAAGAGATGACAAACAAACAAATGTAGTTGGTGATAAATACCAGGATGTTCCATGTGGTTCTGTCTGGGGAGGCCTTGCTGAGGCTGGCCAGTTTCTTGCGTCCATCAGAGCTGCTGTCAAACAGGGCCAGGTAGTCCTCACTCTGGTCCTGACTGAGGAGCACACAAGCCAGTCACAGGTTAGGGCCATATGGCACAATACTGCACGTTACCTTTTACCATTAAATCAAATGATCATTGGTGAGAAATTACAGAAATCTCAAAACCTAGAAACTATTTACATGCATAGATAAAACTGGAGGAGGAATTTTTAAATATTTTTTGCAATTTGGTTGAACTGAACCGTGGAAGCTGTAAGCCAGCAAAATAATTTCAAACCTGCCCTTATAAGTGGGAGGAGGGGGGAAGGCTCAATTTTCACATAACAAGGGCTTAGCAGTGCACAACATGCAATTAAACAACTCGACACAAAGCGGGGAGCTCGAGTCATGGCTTTTAGTGGCAGCTTTTGTGATTAAATGTTGTAATGACAGCTGCAGAAATGGGTCTCATCCTTGTCTGCCCCCCCCCCAAACACTGGAATTCATGAAACAGCAGCTGATGGTCTGTTAGGGAGAACTCTCGTCCTGGATTCCATGTGAATGTGTGCACACATATGTTGATCCCCCATGGCCTGTCATTCATCCTTCAAATAGCCTTACACACCAGCACCTCCACCATGAGGCACAGATGTAGGCTGACCTCCTGTCTGGCCTGGCCTCTGCTGGTATCTGTGCTGCAGCATGCCTGTGCTGTGCAGGGTGTTTCTGTCTGAGTAAGTATATAAATGAGCGTGTGTGTGTGTGTGTGTGTGTGTGTGTGTGTGTGTGTGTGTGTGTGTGTATGCGTGCGTCTTCCGGGGGGAGGTCAAGCCAGCTGGCCCAATGAAAAGCAATCTGACAACACTATTCAGGCAGCACATTCCTCTACTTTTTGCTTTACAAGAGAGTGATGCATGGAGGGGAGGAGGCAGTAGGGAGGGAAGGGGTGGTGAGTGACCCAATGACAGCCCTAAAAGACTCTGAGCCTTGGAGGGGGTATTGGGGGCATTTAAAATGTCTTTAAATTTAAAGCCCCTTTGCTCTGCATCCTCAGAGGCAGAGAGGGGAGGGGTGGTGGTGGCAGCTGCCGGACAATAGAACCAGAGTGTGCACACTTCTCTTTTCACTGGCTCCTGTTGGAGGGGGTAACCTGACCCCGAGGTCCTAGCCCCCCCCTTCTCCCTCTAACCTGGGACAAAGCAAGTCCCTGCACCCCGCGACCCTAGCAACAGCCGCCCAGCTTCCCGCTACTCTTTATCATGCAGGAGCTGGCGCGCCACAATTCCCATTGTCTGAAGTGCTGAGGCTTCAGGACTGCCAGCTGTTGCTCACTGAAGAGCAGCAGCCTGGTTTAAAGAGCTTCATGCGACAGGGCTGAGCCATAGACATTGTTCCTGGTAACATGAGCACTGCTTCCAGACTGTCTGATGAACATTATCTGAAATGCACACATTCTTTTATGTCACTTCCAAAAACACAACCTTCATATTTCAGCAGTATGTATGCTGCTGTAAAGGTCATTTGACGATCTAACTGAATCTTAAGAGCAAGTTTTGCCTGAGGCTTTGCAGACTACATGTATCAGCACATACTGTGCTATATGCAGTTTAGTGTGTCAATGTCAGTGATAAGGAGCAAGGAAAATATGTTTGACCCAGAGAAATAAGAAGGCATACTGATTCTCAATAAAATATGTGTTGTCTACTTGGAAATATGTTACAAGCACAAATAGCTCCGGTGTTATTACATAAGCAGCGGGTGTGTATGTATGTACATAGGTATGTGTGTGTATGTGTGTATGTGTGTTTATACCTTAAACTAATATTGGCCTGCTGATTGACCTGAGTGGTGCTGTTGGACCTCCTCAGGTTCTTGATGGAGCGGGAGCTACCAAAGCCGGCATCGCTCTGTGGAGTTAAAAGGTTTGTTAAAGAGTTATAATATTTGTTTGCAAACATTAAACACTTGGTATCAAGTAGAATTCTGAAGAAGAAGAAGACAGTGCTGATTTGCTCATCCCTGCATCTTGAATAGATTATCTGAAAACTCATAAACAGTCTGCAGCTCCTTTCTATTGCCAGCACAAAAGTACACATGTGGCAGTGCACAGTTACTCACCAGGGTGTTGCGTTTCCCTCTGCTATCACTGGCCACAGAAACCGACACAGAGCGAGAGAAGTACTTCCCAGGTGATGCACTGCTAGGTCTTTTGGACATTGAAAGCTGGGAGCCGGACAAGCTGAGGTCCAAGGCATCTCCTGAGACACCTGTCGAGATGGACGATGGTCCACGTGTTGTATGCATCCTTTGAAAAACCTGGAATGGTAAGAGTAAAAATGGACTTGGATATAAGACACAGTGTGTCACACAAGCTATTTCCCAGGAGATTCAGCGGACACAACCATAGCAACACAGGAAATAACAGCCACTTTCCCCCGACTGTTTTGTCTCCCAGGGTCACCAACAACAAAACCACTCACTATTTTTACTACAGCTGCAACTCCACTGACACCAGTAGAAACTAACAGCACATACTGACTATGCTTCTGTGTCTTAACCAAGCCAGTTAATTAATAAAACCCTTCATAAAATACATTGTTGCTGAGGCAATGAAGTAACAGCACGCTGGCGTTGCTAAGGTGTAAGCCAAACATAAGGTTAACAGGTTTCAAAGCAGCTCTCCCGACAACATTTTACTATCGCTGTTATACTGTGACAGGTGTATGTTAGTTCTGTTAGCTAATCTTATCATATTCCCATCACAATAAACAAGCTTGTGAAGCATGACAGGTATGATACATATCGTTACTTATAAAACAGCGCTGGGAAAAAAAACAGTTGTCGTCAACTACGTTAAGGTTACAACATAATAATACCCGCTAGCTAGCTACTGTTACAGTAAGCTAACACAGCTATTACACTGATGCTAAAGGTAAATGTAGTCCTAACCTTAGTAACGTTACCTCGTTGAACGAGACAAATGATTCCAAACTGATGCAAACTGGGATGTTTCGTAACGAAATACGATAACTCTTGCTTACACTGATTTGTTAAATCACCGCCTCGGCTCAGAAAGCACACTTAGTTAACGGTAATATATCTGTCCTAATATAAGTTGGCTCTAAAGAGGAATAATATCGGTTGTTTTTCAAATTAAGTCTTGTCAAAACCAGCATTTCTAGCTAACTGTTAACGCATTTAAGGTTTCTCCCATCAAGACCAAAAAACGTTGCCTGCCGAACCAGCAAGTTAGCGTTAACTACTTACCTCAGAAGCTGGATGGTAACATTGCTGATTAACTGTAGTACGCTTTCACGGTGGAGTTTTAATTCCCAACACAATCCTCAGATGCCCAGTGAAAGTATTCCGTTGACTCGGTGGACAAATACGGAGAACCGTAATAACGCGGAACATCATCTCTGAAGTAACAACACAGATTATCTCCGCCTCTTGTCGTCTGTGGTTGGTGCAGAGAGAGCGCTGTTTTTTTATTCGCGCATCTGATAGGCTGGGAGGAGCTGTCCGTCTAGTGTCAGCTTCCAAGGGGCGTGGCTCAGGCAACCGTTTGGTTGACTTTGCAAAGGGAGGCGTGATAGCAGAATGACATTTTTCTTTGCATTTCTCCACGTTCCCACTGTTGGGAAACAATTCCACAGGAAAACAAGACAAACAAGCTCCAGTTTACCCATAGTTTATTTATTGACTGTTCTCTGACACCTCATTAATAGATTGAACAAACATAATAAAAAAATAATAAAAAAACACTTTCTCACTCATTTGGATCTTGGAATAATAATTTTAAACAGGACCCCTCTTGCCATCCTTGTGGGACCCCAGACTGAGAGACTCTACAAAATGCCATTGACCATAAACCATTGTGTCTCTTTTATGTACAGTACATTCTTAATTCTTTGTAGTCATTTTGTGTCTCTTTGTACTCACTAAGTGTCTCTTTACTGTTTTGTGTCTGTTTGTGATTGTTTTGTGTCTCTCAGTAATTGCTCTGCATCACTTTGTGGTCATTTTGTGTCTCTTGGTAGATGTTTGTGTCTCTTTGGTCATTTTGTGTCTCTTTGTAGTTGCCTGTGTCTCTGTGGTCATTTTGTGTCTCTTTGTGGTTGTTTTGCCTCTCTCTGGGATCATTTTGCATCTCTCTGGGGTTATTTTGGGCTTTGTTACTGAGAAATATTAACATTCACTTCATACAGAGGCTCTTGTCGCAAGGGCCTCCTGACCTGGTAGTTGTCCATCCATCTATGGAATGTATTTATTAATGAGAGCCTATCTTAATTCAGATATTCCCTTATGGACAGTAATAACAATAAAACACTTTATTCACAAATTATTCAGCTCTCTGTAGAAATAATTTATCTTCTTTTAAACTCCACAGCTGCCCTCCACACATCAGCTCCTTGTCCCAGTGTGATCTCCTCTGATAAAGACTCGAGCCCCAGCAGAGGTGGAAGGCCTTTCTCGTCCAAATGGATCTCTACGGTGTACCTGATGCTGTGGAGGGAGGGAGGGCATTTAGAACAGTTAGCACTGAAACCATTGTTTTCCCTACAAGCATTCCTATTCACTTTCCTGCCCAGCTGCTGCTTCAATACAAGTGACCTGTGGCTGAGGGGATACAACTTAAGCTCCTTTCCCCTGACAGATGGCGACCTGGAGGGGTCACGCTCTGGTCCTGGAAGTCAAAAGGCTCCAAATCCCAGGGGAGAGCCCTGGGTGAGACCTCCACACTTTACTCTGATTAAAGCTGTCTAGAATCAATGGATTCCTTTAGACTAGGGTGGTAATCTTTGAAGTGACAATAGGCACACTTCTTTCATTGATGAGCTTACAAAAAATTCTTATTTGTAAAAACACCCTTTGGGTAAAGAAGAGAATTCATGTCAATGATGCAAATGTTTTGGGAATGTTTTACCATTTGGTGCTTTGTCTCCTCCAAAAACTAAACTCACAAATGGTCAATTAGTTGTGTTTTCACTGTGAGGGGTGAATGCAAATGACTTGTGCTTACTCCCAGTGTGGATGGTAACCCTGGTCAGGCACGGCATTGCTGGTCTTCAGCAGCAGAATTTCATGCAGCTCCAAAGAGAAAGTGTCAACATCTGTGACAGCGAGGAAACCCTTCAGCCCTTTCCTCTGGTCCTCAGACAGCTTCTGCTGGAACTGTGAGGGGAGTTTCTGGAATGGGTCCTGAAAGACGACCATTAATTAAGTATAATCAGGGTTTAATTCACTTTTTGTATATCAAAAAAATAAATACTGCTGCTACAAATAATGCGCTTCATGGCAGAAACTGCGGCAAAGACAGAATTCCTTAAACCTAGTTCTTATTGGGGTCAAACTCTGAGCGCCCGCCGTGTCAGACGGCACACTTTCAACGGATTACAGCCCAGAAAATTTAACTCTGTGTGGTGTTTGGGGTCAGTCACTGGCAGCCAGCAGGGGTCACGAGTGATTATGTGGTCACCATGGGTGGAGTTCTTTCATGGATTTAGCATTTTTAAGACTGTAAAAAGGGGCCTCGCATATGCACAGTTCAAGTATTGTGACAAAATTTTACATCCAGTAAATTTCTGTTACATATTTTATGATTTTATTGATACTTACATGCTTTTTGTTCAGCATAAGCTCAGATTTCCAACAAGTCAGGAGTTGCCAGGCAAATATGCTGTGTTCCAGTTTGCTCTCTCCAAGACTCTAAAATGAAAATGAAAGTGATTAGTAAGGCATTAGAGGAGCCATACCATTGTTTTTTTTCGACAGCTCATGTATACTTTACATTTTAGCTGACCATTATTGAATGCAGGCTAAACAGTTTTTTTAAAGGTCCAATAGTAAAAAAAGTGAGATGTCCATGTGTTGTGTGATTATAAAGCAGGTCTAGGTTCTATATTAATACTGTGAAAGTATCAAAGCGCTCAGTCCACAGAGAAATGCACACAGCCTGTATTCAGACACTGAGCCTTAAAACAGCCGTCAGGACTTCCTGAACTTTGTGATGTCCTTTCATGTATTTTTTCTATAGGAGCCTTTGGTTACCATTCTTTTCTGTATGACAGACCTGAAACTTGATCGAGCTGTGTAGCCTATCACAGTGAATATCACAATGTCTGCAAAGTCACTGTTACATTATCGTTGCATGGTAATGCAGATTAGGTGAAAATTGAGTTTAAACATCTGAGTTACAAGTGTCTGGTAATAGATTTCCATATTTTACAGAAATCAATGGAAACCAAAGGATGTATTATGTTATGGTCCCTTAGACCTTTTATGTTACACAGCAGAAGAGAAGATTAGAGTCATAAACAGCTTGATTTCACTTATTTCATATTTTATATGTTTTATTAAAACTTTGTGTTTTTTATTGTCTCGAGTGTTCTGTGAGTGGAACTTTCATATAGACAAACAACAAGTAAGTGGCGTTTCGACAGTGCATTTCTCACAGAATGAGATCAACATGATCAAGTTCTTTGCACAGTGGTGTTGCAGTGGAAATAGCTGTGGGCCTGGAGGTTTGTACCTTGGCTACAGTGCTGGAAATCTGCCGGCGCATCTGCAGAGAATCAGTGAGGTAGGACGAAAGCTGACCCTGAGGATCACCGCCCGTCTTGCCGAGGTAGCGAAGGCCAATCTCCACCACATACACGGCTTCGCAAACATCTGTGTATGAACGCAGAACGGTTCTCATGGCGCTGCACACCGAACCCTTCAGCGGTTCCTGAAGTACAGACAGAGAAACTGAAACTGTCAGCCCGCCAGTGAGAGGGGTGTGAGGGAAGGAATTTGACCTCTAACAAAGTGGCCTCACAAAAATCCTACAGGGGAAACTAGTGTGAACATTCTTCAGCTGGCATTAGTCAGTTCCAGATGAAGATTTACCGCAGAATTGTAAAGTTCTTAAGTGAGTGAGTGAAATAGTTTTACCTGACGAATCTTTCCTCTGACCTCGGACAGAACCACAGAGAAATCCTGCAGGTGTCTGTTCAGGTATCTTGAGTTGTCCTGGTTCAGATCAAAGAGGATAAAAGTGCTGGTTAGCGGAAAGTTTGGTATTACCTGACATCTGCTGGCAGTTGTATGATTGGTTTTGATTCTTTACCGCTTGGATGATTGGTTTTCCAGCCAGGAAGCGGCGAGCCAGCTGGGTCTGGATCCCTGGCAGATCATAGCTTCTGTCCATCTCCCCACCTTTCTTCAAGGTGTAGTGACAGTGAGCTAGAACCAAAGGTAGCAGCTCTCTCTCTGGGTTGCACAGGGTCAGCTGGGTTTCCGATATCCTCTCCAACTGAACATTGTATTTACTGGGGGAATAAAACAGCACCATGTTTTCATAAAAAAGACCTTTTCATGAGCCTGAAGATTTGACAAAAGAATATCAGCTCTCAGGTCCACTTGTTCTCCACCTGCTCTGGAGCTTTTGATTATGTTACATAGTCTTCATCATCAGATTCTGTTTCTAAAATGGATCAACACGTAACATCAACTCAAACGGCTCAAAAAAAACAAACAAACAAATACATCGGGACCCCGTGTACTGACCTGTCCTCTTGGCAGCTCGCTCTCCTCGCTTCTCTCACCAGGCTGTTGTGAGTCTCCGACAGGAAGTCCACCAGAGTTCGGAGACACGACCCCGGTCCATGTCGGCACGGTGTCAGAAACTCCCCGGAGCTCTCTGCTGTCACCTCCTTCTTACACAAGTTCACATCCACACCCAAGTCTGCTGCTATATATACACGCACACACACAGGCAGGGCAGACGGTCAATGAAGACATACGGTGTAGGAGGCAGACATGGAGGACACCACTACTCACTGCTGTACACAGAGGTGTCAATCTCTGTCTTAACACATGTTCAACACACACAACTGTACATTACTACATTAGAGCTCAATGTGAATGGAGACATGCTTACAGTTTTTTTTCATCTCCTCTCTGAGGCAGTTCCACACTTTGATGAATCTCTCCACTCTCTCAAACAGCATCTTCTTCTGGTACCCTGATGAGGATGATGAGAAAACTTGTGTTAAGTGTGCGTCTGTTCATGTGTGATGGGTTTTTCCTTATTCTTTCACTGCTGCTGTTGTGCGTTCAGTTCTAAATGAAATATTGATGTACCTGCTGGTATGTGCTGTAGCATCTGTGCAATGGTCTGAGGTGCAGAGTCTGACGTCAGAGGAAACACCCGCAGCAGGTCTGACTGTAGAGCAGCCAGCTCAGGTAGGTGGTGTAGCTGTCTCACACAGTGTATCTGGGACACACACACACACACACACACACACACACACACACACACACACACACACACACACACACGCACACGCACACACACATACACACACACACATTGAATCAGGACAACGGTACAACTCCAAAAACAATACCCAAGAGACTCAAGGAAACAAGGGTTTTACATGTCGAGGAAACAAGACGAGGTGACCAGACTTTTATTTGTTGTAGGAGCTAAGTTCATTATTTTCTCGGGACATTTCAGCCACTCTGCCTCCCCCAAAAGTTGCAATATTCTCTGTCTGATATTTAGAACAAACCTCCAACACTACTCAACAGGTTTAAGTGAAAGTTTGGTGGAATATTAGGTCAGAATATTTAAGAATAGGCCACATCTTACAAACTGCCCTCCAATGTGACTGGTTTGTAAAACAGTTCTTTCAACACTTTGACAAAGTTCATCCAATCTTCAACAAATTCGCCCTGAAAAGCAAGTTTTTTTGTTAATTTTTTGCCAGGATCATATATAATTATATTATAATCATCAGGATCAAGTTTTTTTTTCATCTGTATAAACAACCTCCAAGAGGCAAGTTTTTTTTCTGGGAAGAAAGAAAGAAAGAAAACGAAAAAACGAAAAAATAAAGGATAAAAAGGATGCAGGAAAAAAACTAAATAATTCACTTGCCTCTCGGGGGTTCTGTAAGTTTGGCATGTGAAGATAAGCAGATAAAAAAACATCCTGTCAAATTTGATGAATTCTGAGCTAACAACATGATCTGATACTGAACCCCAAGTTGCTCACAATGTATCATCAGTTGTGAATGAGTGAATGTGACTTGTAGTGTAAAGCGCAAAGTCATTCATCACAAGTGCAGTGAATCTAGATGCAGGTTGAACGTTTCTAATCTTTTCTACTAAAATAAATGATCTATTTAAATAATTGTGGAGTCTTGGTGGAGTCATGTGCTCTCTGAGTGCTTCCTACTTTCACTATAAGCTGGACTCTTATTGGCTATTCTCCTCTTTAGGATGAATCTGTTGCTCTGACAGAAGATTGATCAAGAATCTTCACAGCGTCAGATCAGTATTTAAAACCTAAGTACATGAGCCTGATTTCATCCACTGTGTCTGCAGTCTTTGTCACAAAGGGGATTTAACATGATGTAGATGGGTACCTTCTTGAGGAACATGCTCAGCAGAGGTAAAGAGCTGCGTCCTTGCGCTTCTTCCACCAGCCGAGAGAATCGCTCCACTGTCATCATCTCAGGGAAAGTCCAAAAGGAGGAGCGGTGTGTTGGGCAGTCAGAGGGGAGGGACAACATGTTCCCAGGATCCCCGTGGAGTAGATTCATCAGGGGGCTTCCAGTAAGTCCATCAACAGCACGGATTCTGTCCGCAGCTTCAGCCAGAAGATTCTGCAGATTCTGACAGCAGTCGAAAGGAGGAAACAAGATTTTATCACCACGTAAGACAAAATGAAAATGTAACTGGTATCGATTCCAGATCATTTTCAACTATCCAACAGTGTATTTCTCACTTGAAGCACTGGGCTGATGGCAGAATCACAGACGAGCTTCTCCCACTGCTGCCGTCCTTGTCTGGAGGACAGATCAGGTCTTGCACCACGAGAACCTTTATTAACATTCAGCAGCGACAATGTCACGTATTTTCTACATGAACAACCGAAGCAGCACGCTGACTGAAAGTCATCAGTAAGTCAGTATCACCTGTAGTGAATCCTGCGCAGACGTTGAGAACCAAATGAACCGTAACAACCGCGTTGTCCTTGTTCTGGCTCAAAGTCTGCTCCAGCACACGCATGTCCTTCTCTAGGTGGCTCCACAGGAAGTTGAGAGCATGAATCGGCCTGGGGTGGATCATGTCTTCAACTCCCTACAACACAAAAACAACACAGGAGTATTATTACGTGATGCCGTCTTTTCAGTACCAGAGATATGTTAATGTCTTGTGCAGACTGAGGTGAAGTCTCACTCTCGGATTTCTTATGGTGCCTTGCAGCATGGCGAGGTGCGTCAGCAGCCGCAGGATGCAGGACTGAGCAGAAGTCATCTGCCTTTCAGGGGCCTCAGACCTCTGACCTGCCTCTCCTAACACGTGTCCTGTCCGAGTTTGATCTCTGACATTTTATACAAACCAGGAAGAAAACAAATTAAATCAAACACAATTACTTGACTGAAAATACACTGTCACAAAGCTGGTTGATTAAAGGTGCCATATTTTAACTGTAGCACACAACTTGATCAAGTTTCAGGTCTGTCATACAGAAATGAATGGAAAACAATGGCTGCAATCAAAAAGATACATTGAAAGTCATTTTACACTTTTCCTGTGTTGATCTATTAGAAAATATATTTGTGGTTTTAAGAATCAAAAATATTCTCAAAGTAGTTTTATAACTCTCTCAGGCTTCTCTCTGGAGCTCTCGTAACAACAGGTCAATCAGCCATTCAGAAGAGAGGGGGCTCTATTAACATAGAACCTAGACCTGCTTTATAATCAAACAACACATGGAAATATCACTTTATACAATATGGGACCTTTAAACAGGTTAATACCTCGATTCTGTGTGTTGAGTAAACCCGCTGACTGGGGAGTGGTTTACCCCGCCAATTGGAAGTCCACAGTCAGGACATTTAGATACAACCACTGGTTTACCACACTATATGAAAATACAGAAGCATATCATGTATTAGTATTTTTTTTATTATTATTTCATTCTCAAGGCTTGATACTATAAAAAGACCACAGAAAGGTCATACCTCTCCCACAACGCACACGTGTCCATTGGCACAGGCTGAAAATAATGAGAAAGACATTAGAAATATCCTCATGCATTCTGGATGAGGAAAACAACCTGAAGCTTCATAATGTAAAATACTTACTGTACATCTGAACTCTCCTCTCTCCACTCAGCCACTGTCTGACTTCACTCGTGTGATCGTCAGGCATAGTCGGCAGAAAGGAGTTCTTGAAGGAAAAATTTGAGCTGAATTAATGTGCTGCATTTATAGCAAACAGATCAAAGTATGACTAGGAGATACTATTTTCAGTTTTCAGTTTTAAGTTCGTGTGATACAGTCAAAACCTGCAGGATAGCTGCTGTAAGCACTGTGCGGTACAGCTGTATTGTCAATCATCAAGGTTGTTCTCTCTGACTTGGGCAGCACTGCCCGCGAACAAACTGACGCTCACGTGTAAAATCAGTGGATTGTCCCTTTAAGTTCAAAACAGCATGCAGCAAAAGCAAAACGTAAAGGACAGACCGAGGATAGAGGTGTCTTACTGTAACGTTCTGAGGCTGGGAGGCGATCTGGTAGAGAGGACCCAGCAAAGCATTTCCACTAAGGAGTACAGAGTCCAGATGGACCAGCAGCTCCAGGAGGGTTTGTCTCTGATGTGAAAGATTCTGGCTGATCTGGAGAGGCGAGCCCGGTCCACCGATCTGATTCAACAGAAGTGAAGCGCAGAACTCCCTCAACTCCCTTGTTGTGATGTTTCTGAGGAGCTGCTCCAGCCTCGCCGTCTCCTGTAAGTTCAAATACAGCCATAAGTCAAAAATAAATAAAACATAAATTACAACAACTTCAGAGTCACAAAGTTGGTTTTGATTTGGTGGTTTGCGTTAAAATGTTCACCAGCCGTCTGTTTACGTCAAGATTTTTCCCTTATTTCACAAATTTTTCACGCTATTCGTACTTTAACCGTTGCTTCTGTGCAGGTTCAGTATCTATTATATGACACAAATCGACATTAGACATCATGTATACTGACCTGTGAGGATGGACGTACGGTGATGTCAGGTGACTTGTAGCGGCAGGTGACGTGTCTGAACAAGGCCAGGGCCAGGAGGTTGATCTGAGAACCGCTCAGCTTCTACAGAGAAAATTTAAAACAATGGAGGTTTGAATAAGGAAAAATTAAAAAAATTAAAAAATAAAAATTATGATTAAACAGGTGAAAGAGAGAATTTTAGTTGGAACAGCTCTAGAAAAATCATATTATCATATTATAGGGTTTTTAATCAACCTTTTTCTCAGGTAGTGTTTTAATTAACACTTTTCTTTAAACCTCCATATTTAGAACTCATAAGCAGAACATAAATATCTAATAAACAATTTATAATGTAGTTATAAGCTGAAAGTGTAGATATAATTGTTAACAACTATAACTCCTGTCCGCAGCCATAACTGGGTGCCGGTGTGCAAACATATAATGAATGAAAATATAATATAGCATAACTGATAAAATATATGTCTTCATAAGTAAAGGTCATAATTGTTGGTGAATACTGTACATTAATAAAAACGTATGTATTTGCTTAAAACTACATCATAATGTGTAACCATTTATTAAATGTTTACACAGAGCTTATAAATAATGGGGGTTAAATATTTACACAGTGTGTCATTGATTAACTGATTGGAGTCTCTCTGACCTGCAGTTCTGTCATGAAGGTGTCTGATCTGTTTTCCAGGAGGACCTGGGCCACGGCGTCTCTCACAGCTCGGTAAGACGGCCCACAGCACAGGAACTGGTCCACGTTAGCCGGAATCATCCTCTTTGAGAAAAACGTTTTAGTGTTTGTTTTCATAGTACATGCACAGTTCTAAGCTTTGGGTTTCACAGTAACTAGTCCCAGCTTGGTCAGGGATACATGACGGTTCCTATATGATATGACAAGTGAGAACTTAGCAGTAGTTGATAGAGCAATGCAGGTCCATGCTATAGTTTCATCATATACGGATTGTCTTTGCTAAATTGTGGTTATGCAGTGGTTGTGATGTTCATTGACCAGTAGATAATATAAAATATCCCATGCTCAAAAACAGAAAACCCACATAACATGAGTAATACATAGTACAATGTACAAAAGAATAATTGGCAACTCTTTTCATAATCTGTTTATCATTTATGTATTTTTTTTACTGAATATTTGCCTATTTTTTTTATTTTTATTATAGTAAATTTAAGATCTCAGACTGAGCCACAACAAGTGATTTGAAGATTTGAATACAACAACTTAGAAAACTGTGATGAGTGCAGTTTCACTATTTTCAAACTAATTTAAAGAATAATCAATTAATCAAGAAAATAATCAGTGGATTAATCGATAATGAAAGTAATTAATAATTAATAATTAAGCTCTAACACATTCAAAATATCAGTGAAGTAGAACAGCACATATCTGCTATTGTTAGAAAAAATATTTCTCAAATATTTGGTGTTTTATTGAGAGAAGTATCCACTTCTTTTCTTAAAGCTACAAAAACCTTATAAGGAGAGACATCAAAAGCAGGGATGCAGCCTCTCAGCTGCAGGAGTAGATGAACAGTACTCTAAATGAGAATATCAGTTTGCAGACATTTTCAAATTAGTTATTTTTTCGTACAGCAAAGTGAGAGAGAGGGGATGACATGCAGCAAAGGGCTGCAGGTCGGTCTCGAACCCATGGCCGCTGCGGTTAGGACTTAGCCTATGTGGTACGGGCTCTACCAGGTGAGACACCGAGGCGCCCCGACATTTTCAAATTTCAAGAACCAAAGCAACTTCAGATGAATTCCTATTGATAAAATCTCACAACAACAAGGAAGAAAACCAGATTTTTGGATCAACTGTCAGGATTATTTTTCCTCTCTTCAGCAGCTCTGTGTTTTTTTGTGATGTGGTTTTACCTGAAGTCGAATGAGATCAGCAGGAAACACCCATCTCCAGGCTGGACTGTTCATCAGGGACAGTATGTGGTCCGTGCCAGAGAGTCTGCAGAGGGCTCGCAGCAGGTAAACCCTGTGCCAGTCGTTACCGCTGTACTCACACACCGCCCTCACCTGCTGCAGGTACTCAACCTCCGCCTCTTTACGTCTGCCTGCGTTTCATGAAGAAACACACGGCAATCTTTTTTTAAAATCATGAAATTATGTAACTGATTAAAGTTCAACAAAGTTCAGCATCACACACCTTGAACCGTGGCTCGCTCCAGCAGCCGGGCAGCCGTGCTCATGCATATTCTCAGCCTGGCCATGTTGAGCAGGAACTCTGCCGGGTCCTCTTGCCTGTCTGGAGTCTGTCTCCTGGCGATCCTGCTCAGGAATCTGATTTCTGCTTGTCTCTGTTGCTCTCTGCTCTCTTCTACTTCTCTCACCTCTGAGCACAACAGAGAGTCCTGAGAGGAATTTGAAAAAAGATGATATTTATTTTTGGTTGAAAACTCTTTGGTGCAAAAGAGGTGATGTTTTTATTTCAAGCAGCAACAGAAGCTGTTTGTTCGGAACAAATAGAAAAGATTAAGAATCTAAGAGAAACCAAATCATCTACATCATGTGTGGAGGTAATATATGTATCTTTTACCTGGAAACAGTTGACAAACAGCAGGTAGAGTTCAGTGTGGTCTTCTCTGCCCAGAATGTTCTCCTCCAGGTTCTTCAGGTAGGACTGAATGTGAGCCTTCGCCTGGTCAAAGCTGATGGACGCACAAAGCTTAACCAACATGCAACCCACACTTCAGCTACAGTAAGTACAAATTTGAGCCAATCATACTTCACATGAGTGCATCCATTTTGGGGGATTTTCAGAGACACATGCTTTTAAAATGAGAAAAGGGCGCCCCCACCTGTATTGCAGCAAAAGTTTGGGCAGCACGGATCGGACCACCGGGTTGTTATCCACACACTCCAGGAAGGGAGTGAGCTCTCGGGTCCTGTACACATCTCCTGCATCGCACACAAGAGTGAACGAATGTCATCAAAGCATCATGTGGGATCTAGTTATGACCGTGCACACGCACTAATTCCTTGACTGACCGTTAGCAGAGATGAGTAAAGAGAAGAGGAGCTCCACCACTCCCTCTCCAGGCCTCTGGCCCTCTGACAGACAGAACCTGGACACCACCTCCAGGAAGAAGGAGTTACAGCAGTCTCTGATGGCTGCATGCTGCTGAAGGGATGCCCTGAGCCATGAAGAGTAAGCCAAGCAGACATTAGAAAGACATGTCCTCTTACAAACACGTTATCATTTACACACAAAACCATGATAATTCTAATCTTCTTTGAGAAGTTAGAATGCCGAGTTTCCAACAATGAAGTTTGACTAAATGAGTCACGCCATTTCTATATTTCCTGCTCATTGTTTTTCCCCGACTCACTTGACGGTGTGAGAAACAGTCAGCCTGAAATCAGCCGGAATGTCTGCCCTGCATGTAGGACAGGAACGTCTGTGTGGCTGAATGCAGAGCTGCAGACACGGCAGACAGAAGACGTGCTGGCAGGGCAGCACAGACGGCTCTTTGAGCTCCAGCCAGCAAACTGAGCAAGAAATGCCAAACCTATGCAGCAAAATATCAAGAGAGATGAATTATAGCACCGAGAGATAAGATCAAAAAACATGCAACATCTTATTTTGTACATCACAAATAAAACATTTCTTATATCCTATACTGAATTCTAATTCTGACCTCAGATCCCTGCTGATACACTCATCGTGGAAAGAGTTGAGGATGCGGATCAGCTGCTCCAGTGTTTCCATGCTCCTCACATCAGGTGATTCCTGCATCAGCTGTGAGAAAACCAGAAAAAATAACCTGATCTCATACATTTGACTTTTGTTGTTTATGTCAAACTGTTGTTTCCTGCCTTTTGTAAGAAATGTCTTGTCCTTTCTGGGTCTTGGTTTTATTTTATTTCTACTGCACTTGTTTACAAAGCTGCTTTAGTGGGTGGATCCCACTGCAAAAGCTAACTTCAAATGAAGACTGTCTCTGTTAAAATAATAAAAGATTAATAGACATTCTGGAAAAAATACATGAACCTTCAGAGCAAAAGATGCTACATCACACATGTAAAAATAAATTAAAATGAGTTATCCACTAAAACACTGATCACGAGACGAGATGTGTCAGGATCTAGGAAACCCTGGTTAGTCATTTCAAGAGAAAGACAGAGACTGAAACCACTTCACGTACGTTCAGGTGGAGGTTGCAGTGTTTGAGAGCCAGTTCTTTCAATCGCACATCATTCGCTTTCACTTCAAAAACGATGTGCTGGATGAATGATGCAACAACAAGCATCCCGTGCCACAGTGACCTGAAGGGGAAAATGAGATTATAATAATAACATTAATACGCTTTATGAACACAGTATACCTTTTTTTTTTTTCCTGTCGTGAGTCTTGCCAGACTCACCTGATGGAGTCCAGGTGTTGCAGGCATCCTGGGCTGCAGAGGGTGCTGTATTTCTGACTGAATGCTCTGTCTAGACACGGCTGCAGAAACTCCACTCTGTGCACAAAGGACTTGCACTCACTCAGAGACGTCACAGTCAGTAGTTTGGTCTGCTCAACACAGACGCCCAGAGCTAAAATGTCCTCCACCTGCCAAAATAAAAGACATTTTAAGACTGCGACATGTTCACGGTTTTATAGTTGGCATCTTAATAACTACAGGATTATTTTATACTGATGTTAGACACATAAAGTTTAGCATGTTAGCATTCTAAACTAATAAACTAATCTGACAAGTGGGAATTTGACTTACTGGTGATGATGATGATTAAAATGAAGCCAAAAGGTTGTTCTCACCATTTCCTGGGGCTCCCCCTTTGACCTCTGCTGAAAGACGTCAGTGGCGAGCTCGGGCTGCAGTAGAAACATGTGGCAGAGGGTGTCCAGTCTGGGGGCAAAATGTTTGGCAGCAGCCATTATCCAGGCAGGAGAGAGGTCAGCGGCGGCACCCGTGGACTTCTGAAGCTCAGACACGCAGCCTGTCACGGCCCTGGTGAACACCTGTAAATGACACGTGTAAAAAGTTGAGGCTGTTCAGCTGTTCCCAAAATCTTTCACCTAAATGTGTGACTCATAATGTCAGTACCCTGAGCTCATCCATTGACTTGATCTTAAAAGACAGCAGCAGAAAGTCCTGCAGGTAGTTGAGACTGTACTGCAGTTGCTCCCCGTCTGAGAGTCTCTGTAAGTGACTGCTGAGCCTGCTGCTGCTGAAAGTGCTCACAAAGTGGAGAATCCTCTCTGTGCCGTCCTCTTTGGTCACTAAGAACAGGTAAAAGATGCAGAAAAAAACATTTTAACCCACCATATATATTTCATACATATGGAAGCCCTGAAAGACCAGTGAAACATTTTTTCATGCCAGGGTCTAAGTTTTTGTTTTTTCATCTGTGAAAACAAGCCCTGAAGGGCAAGTTAAACTTTTTGTCGGGAAGAAAGAAAAAAAAACAACAACTTGTGAACTTGAAAAGTTGAAAAAAAAATCTGGAAAAAAAAGCAAAAAAAAGCAAAATTATCCTGGCAAAAAAAAAAAAAACCCACTTGCCTCTTAGGACTTCAGTACCTCAGAATCTATTCATGAGTTGATATCATTATTATATTATTTATTATTATTATTATCTCATTATTGTATTTCAGACAAACCCGGCATAAACTCAGATTCCTCCCACAGGCTTTCAAGGTGCATTGTGATGAGCCAGCTGAACGGGGCAGAGCAGGACTGTTCTTCACCATCCAACATGAAGTAGTGCTTCACAAGCACCTCCTGGTCTGACTCACTAGACAATATAACAATCACAGAAAAATTATGTCTTTTGTTGATTAAGTTAACTGTGTGGATTGCAGAAAATAAGTTACCTACAATACCTTGGTTTCTGAAGAGGAGTTAGGTTTAAGATCTGTGAATCTGCCAGGATGTCCAACCACAGTTTTATCAGGCCCTCGCTGAGCCTTTGATCGGAGAGCAGGTCGAGATTTGCATTCCTGTCCATAAGTTCCACCATACTGGCCAAGATCGGCGTGATGGTGGACTGAAGACAGCGCCACAGGGTATGTCTACCAGGTAAAGATAGTGAAGGTATTTTGGAAAACATTCTTACATAACATCCTTATATAATAATATCTTTACATAATTGATCTTTACATATTATATATGAACATGAAATATCAGGTGTGCTATGTGAGTATTATACGCTATCGCATAACGAGGAATGTGTGATTTTTCTATTATGTTTTTGTATTGCTTTCATATTATCACTAGTTTTATATTCCTGTATAGTGTAAGTATATGTAAGCGTTTTGTGGTATGTGTTGGTGTGATCTTTCTGACACAGGGGTATTCAATAGGTGTGATATAACTAACAAACAAACAATCAATACTCAAAACATGACTTCCTGTATGGATATGAAAACATTCTGAACTGTAAATTAAGGATTCGTGTTATGTGATCAGTTTTCAGGCAAAAGAAAAGTTACTCTTAACTGATCTAATTACTGTAGGTCAGTTGATTATCACATCTGTAGAAGATTTTACCTCAAAGTTCCCCCCTCTTGTAGAGCCTGCTGTTTCTTGGCCTCGTTGCTCACCCAATCCTTAGGAGAGCCCATCCATACTTCTCTCTGTGCCAAGGCCTCAGCCAGTCTACTCAGCAACACCCTCTGAAAGTCAGCTTTAAACAAGATTGGAGACAATTGAAGATGCTAACACCTTGAGAATGTAAAAAAAAAAAAAAAAGAACATTTTGGACAATTTATATAGTATATACTATAGTTATATATTAACCAAAATTAGTAGATATTTACCTCCTATGTGACCTTGACCAGTTCCCAGAAGACTCAGAAGGATGTGCATCCGCTGCATGCTCCGTGATGTGACCCCATTGGGGTCCCTCAGCAAACCCACAGCTTTTTGGATACAAGATCTCACTAAGGACAGGCTGTGGAGATGGGCTCTATCTGCCTGTATCCAAAGATAATTACAATTCATTTAAGCAACGTTATAAATTATGATTTGTTTTACGCTAACACATATAAAGAAACATGAGTTTTGTTTACCTGAGAGTCTTTACTTTTCCACACCATTTCTTCATCTTCATGGTGTTCTAGTAAAAATCAACAATACTGTTTATTTTACATTAAATATTAATTTATAGAACAATTAACCACTTTCTCTTCCATTTGTAATATAAAGAAGTTTTTTAATGGCCAGATGATGTTCATTTCTACCTGACAGTGAAGGGTTGAGCAGGTTGCTAATGAGAGTCCCACAGAAACTGAACAGGTTCAGGCTCATGTCCTCTGAATCCCTCAGGTCATCAATATGCACCGACTGCCAGACTCCTTTGATGCAACAGACAAAACTTTGCTTTAATCTTGTCATACATCATAGATAATGCAGTTAGAAAATAACTCCATTGCAATAATGATCATATTCCACACTCACCTCCTTGGAAACCAATATACTGAGACTGACTTAGGATCCGAGAAACCTTCACAATGAAAATCACCCAACAGGGCTGATCCTCCAGGGACATCAAGTAATTCATGGTGCAGTATCTGTTGGCAGATGGAACCATAAACTCAGTTGAAACCCTGTAATGTCATTTTTCCACTTTGCATGCATACAATCAGATATGTTGCAGAGCTTGAAATCGAGGCATACTTTGCTGATGCTATGAGCTCATCACTGCAATGGGATTCCTCAAGGTCCATCTGGATTAACAGGATGTGAAGAGATTGGCCGGCCTCTTGAAGGAAGCCCCTGGCAGTGGCACAAAAAGGAGAACAATTTAAATATTAAAAGACAAACCTAAAATAAAAAGCCATGTTGCTGTTATCTGAATAGTTGGTACCGTATCGTGCTGCAGAAGGAGACTTCAGTGTCAAACTGGTGGAGCGAAAGCAGGAGGATAGTGTCCGAATGCAGTCCTAGAGCATGGGCTACAACCTTGACATCTGATCTGGTTAACAAGCTGGAGAATGTAGTTATCTATACAAAACCACAAAGCGGACAGTGATGTCAACAATTTGTAAAGATTGTGAAGAAATGATGAAAACAAAATTGGAGCAGTGGTCTGTGGCTTACCTCGAGAAACTTGGTGGACCCTTGAGTCTTGTTCAGGCAGTCTTCCAGGAAATCTCGAAGCGAGTGGTGATGTTGTTGCTGGAAGTACATCCTCTGGAGTTTCTCCTTCTCCTGGTTTGCTAAATCTGAGTACTTGAGCCTCATCACAGCGTCAGGGGTGGCACAGTTCAACAAGAGACATTTGGCTAAATCGAAGACTTCTTCTTCCTCCTCATTGTCCACAGCAAACTCAACATTGTCTTCTGTCTCCATTGTTTCCTCACTCTCAGACATCACTTTGTTCTCATCATCACACACCTCAGTGGACTCATCATCAATATTTTCAACTGACTCAGTTTCTTGGTCTTTTCCAGCAATATCTATGTCCATTGCGTCACCCAACATGTCAGTTACCTCATTCTGTCCATTAGAATTTGGCTCAAGGGTTTCGTTTGGTTCATCTTCTTCCACTGAGTCACCATTTTCATCCCGTTGATGTTGTCTTCCTGGATTGTCTTCAACTTTCTGTATTCTCCTTTCAAGTGCTTGCAAGAGAGCACTGGCACAGGCATCTCCATGGTAGCCAACAAAAATGTCGGACAGCTTGAAATCCACTGCGGCCTCACTGCAGACTTCCTTCACCCATTCCTTCAGTTTGTCAAGAACCCTGTGTTGCCATGGCTCCAGATCAGTACTCCTGTCCAGCCTGTGTTTTTCAAGCCTGTTGATGAGGGGCACAGGAAAGTGCTCATAGACCTTCTTCTGGTCCTCCACTACCACCAGTCTGAAGTTTGTATGGACACGACATTTCACTCTGTGGGAACCAAGACCTAGATCAACGTACTGCTGCTTACTGAGGTAAACATAGTACTGGTTCAAGGCATCATACAGGCTTTCATAAAGATTTTGCATGTTGAGTAGGATGACGGTGCGACCAGTCTCCATGCATGTTTTCACTCGGTTCACATTACGGCAGATTTGGGCATATTCCTGGTCCTTTGGGAATCCCGAGCCAAAGACTATTTCAGGTCGTGTACAATCTCCTTTGGCAAAAACTTGCTGCTGAAGGATATGGAGAGCTGCATTGTTGGTGGTCAACAAAAGGAGGTAACGGCTCTCCTGGTCGGTGTCATGATCAAGATTCTTTTTCACCATTTGCAAGGTGCTTGGTCTGGGAATTTCTGTAAGGTTTTGGGGAACCTCTTGGAAAAATATGACAGGGTCAAAGCCCTCTGGCTGTCCACTGAAGTTACATAAGATGGCCTCAACCAACTGTCCACCATCTGGCTCTTGCTGTGTGGATTTGACTGCGGCGAAGAGCATTTTGATGAGGCTGTAATAATCCCTTAAACCAAAGAACTGATTCTTTGAGGTCTCATTACAGATGCTCAGGAAGGCTTTTGCCAGAGGTTGGAAGAGGTGTGTGATTTTCAGGAGAATCTGTCTGGAGGATGAACATATTCCTTTGGCAGTTTCCACAAGTTCATCCTCACTTGGATCCCATCTGGACACAAATATTCCTCTGTTCATCTTTGCTGGGTCAAGAGCCCAGTTGGAGATGCCAACAAAGCCGACCTTCATGTGTGGATCTGGTTTGTCATTGTCAATGCACCCATCCTCCAAAAGAGGATGAAGGGTCTTCAGGGGCATCTGAGGAGAATCTTCTGCGAGTCCAATCTCATCAAGCACCACCACTGATACATACTCATCCATGTTTTTGTCCTTCTGAAACCGGGCACAGTTCTTGAATGTCCCTATGATGCCCTCTGGACTTGAGTGAGGACTGCACTGGAAGGAGACCATATGAACTTGCTTGAGTTTCTTGAACAGTTCACAGTGGGAGTTCTGGCCCTGCATGGCATCAGCAACCACTGTTTTAGCGAGTGACTTAGAGCTGCCTGGCTTTCCAACCAGAAAGAGTGGGATCCTGAGCTCGATGCAAACCACCATGAGAAACACATTCTCTTTTAGTGCAACATTTTTGGCTATTGTCTCCCTTGTCTGTATGTTCTGCAGGAAGAAGTCTTGACAGGATGAAATCTCTTCTTGCAATGCTGATGAAGAGCAGAGAGGCTCTGGAAAGTACCTACAAATTACAGCAAGGTACTCCTCTTTGGCCACCAGAGACGGGTAGTAGCAGACACCAACTGCAAGAATCAGGCACTTCAGTGTTTTATCAATCTGGTGAAGATGGGGGTTGTTGAAAAGGACCTCACTGTGCTGGTAAAACCAAACTAGCACCTTCATAGACCTCTCCACATCCCTGAGACTCACAAAACTGCACTCATTTTTCCGACTTCGCATGTATTTCTGGGAGATTGCCAGCACATTTGAAATTATGTTATTGCAGGCCTCTGGCAAATAATGGTCAGCAACTTTCTTCTGGACAATCAGTTTGATGTAGGAAAGTTCAGTTGAATCACTCAGCTGACCAAAATCCCACACCAAGGAAGTCATGCTGGGTGGCAGAGGATGAACTCTGTACACCAGCTGCCTCAGAGGGACTTTGCCAAGGCGGTCTTCTGTTTCATCTGCCTTCACCCTGTATCCTAATCCTGCACGTTCCAAGCGTTCCACCATTTCAGGTGAGTGCTTCCTGTAAGGATTGCAAGCAGCTATTATCTTTAAGCCACTGTTTGCTTTCAGAGGGTTACCTTTCACTGACTGATCACACAGGATTTCCTTGATGGCAAAAATGGCCTCTGTGGTGTTGGCTTCATCAAAGAACAAAATGGTGTCTAGCTTGTGCTTTCTACGGTTCTTCTCGGCAAGTATCTCTGCCTGCCTAACCTTTCTGTAGATCATCTCTGCTGTAGTGCCACCATGTACCTTGACAAGTACCATGTTCTCCACTGGTCTTCCCTCCCTCTGCAGAGCACAAAGGAAACGGACTAATCTGGTTTTTCCACAGCCGGTCTCTCCCATGATGACGACTGGAATTCCACACCGGAATCTCATGTTTATGGCCAACATCTTCATCACATTGTCAGCAGTGAGCTCATATGTTGGGTCTGGATCGAACTTGCTGTCCATCATTCCTTTCTCTGCACCAACAACATATGAAATCCTTTTGATTTTGCGTTGCCGGGGCAGCTGATCAAAGTCCTCAGTGAGAGAGATCATTTGCTGTTCCAAACCTTGAAAGATTTTCTGTGACATCACATCCTCTATCAGTACCTTTTTGCACTGAGGATCTACTGCACAGAGTGTGTTTCCCAATGTCTTCACATTAAAGCCCAGAAAAGACATTGATAATCGGTCTGCGTTAAAGAAAATGTATGGATGAAACTCATTTTCCCAACGCTTGCGAATTGTCAGACGATCAAGAAGGTCATCTTCCAGACTGTGTTTAAGATGCAGCATCGGACTTTCATCAGATGTGTTCAGAGAAGGTGAGGCAAAATCTCTTGCCATTAGAATCATGAACTTCACAATGAAGCCCTTGAAACCAGGTAGCTGGTCAGCCAGAAAATCTGGGTCACAGAAAATTGAGTTCTCACAGTCTTTCAGCTGCACATTGAGGAACCAGGAGAAGTTCTTCAGCTCAGCCCAGGATGGATCTTGCATTCCACAGTACCGCAGGAAGTATGTGAGACAATCGACAGGATCCCCCAGTCTGGATCCTACTTGGTACTTAAAATGATCCAGATTCTGATTCTGGTAGTAGCGCCTCAAATATTGATAGGGTCTTTGAATCCCCTCACTGCAAAACTCTTGCTCATCCATGAATGGATCAAAGGTCTGATTTGTTAAAACCCTTTGATTTCTTTGAGCCAACAACTGCCCCACCTCTTTTGGAGGTCTACAATGGATGGTAGGCAGAATGTCCAGAAGTCCAAGCCTCATCTGTATGAGCAAATTGAACACATATTATTTGATTATATGTAATTTATAAAATCACTAGGAGCCTGAGGATGGTGTTACAATTTTGCTTTACATTCACAAATGGGAAATCCCAACCCTAACCCAATAATTTAAAATCTTAAAGGTTCTCCAAGACAACAGACCAAAGTCAACAAACTTTGTTTATAATTGAAGTCATGCTTGAAAATTAGGGGAGATTTAAGGCACTGAATTCAGAGATCTATGGGACTCCAAGTCAATATAAGCAGATGAGTATAGATGCTCTTGTCTAAGATTTTGTGCTCTTGCATGAAGGGTATTTCATTCACTGTTATTGAAAGCTGTGACTTCACAGAAAAGTTCTAAGTTAACTGCTTGTTTAATGTCTGAAGAACAATATGACATTTTCAAATTACATTTCCTGACAGTAGACAAGCACACTGAAAAGAAGTTATGACCTTGAAAGGACATTGCTACCTCTTTTGGCTGGTTTTGACAGGATGTGGATGTGTTCAGGACCTCAACAGTGATCAAGTGAGTTACATTCCTTCTCCACAGCATGCCGTGGCTGTCACTCAAACAGCCCAGAACTAACAGATGGAACAGGAGCTCCTCAAGGCCTGAACGAACCTGACAAGTATCAAATGTGACAAAGAATTCAGACTTTGAAGTACAACCAACACCAGCACAAGCTATCTGCAGAGATAAAGGCTTGAATACTTACTCCAGCAGTGTCAATGTGCAGGAGTACAGGGTCCTGCTCTCTCAAGAATGCCATTTTCTCTGATAGGTTCTTGATCAAGGAGTCTATGTCAACACATGGCTCAATAAGTCTGATCCTGAGATGTTTTGCTCCGGGAGATTTCTGCTGGAACTTCTCGAACAAACGATCCACATAAAGGGATTTCCCTATTGACAGAAAAAAGATGCATTCTGTCAAGTAAATTATTGCATTTATTGATATTACCACTAGGGGTTGACAAAGTAATATATGTTCAAATCTTAGTTTAAAAATGTCAAAATGTACATAACAAGTAAATTCTATTCTTGCCACAATTTTATAAACATTTTCATAATGGCATGTCAATCAGGATTATCCTTACCAACTGCAGGGCGTACAGATGACACCATCCAGACCGACAGTTGATCTGGAGAAACCCGTGCGACAGGGTTTTGCAGGAGTGTGTTTTGTGTGAAGTGGTGATGCAGATATTCCCTGGCAGTCGTTGCTGTCAGACTCACACCAGCTTGTACTTTGTCATTGCTGAAGAAAGATGGCACATATCTGTGCTGGTGCACAACCGGACTGACTATTACCAAACGATAATGTGGGTTGGCACTTCTCTCAAGGGCCTCGAAGAGCTCCCCCAAGGCCACACTGACGTCATATCCCAGCAGCCCAGGATTGACAAGAGAATATATCTTCTGACAGTTTTGCTTGGAGCCTTGACCAAGAGCTCGGCGGAGAAAGATCTCCACCTCCTCCTCTGTGGTCTCCTCTCTGCAGACTAGAACCTCATCAGCAGAGGGCAGAGGCTGCTCTGGACTCGCCATGTAAAAAGACAGGGTGGTGGTAAAAACCTCTGCGCTGGGACAAAGCAAAAGATTGGGCTTTCCCTCCTGGAGAATCGGGGGTAGGTTCCTGATCATGTGCTGCTGGTTCGTTTCAGAGAGGCATGAGAGGAAGTGGGCCAGAGTTGAGATGTCCATGTATTCACTGAGGTATTGTGACATGTGTTCCTTGAATAGTCTCCAGAGGTTTTCAAGAATGCCCTCATCATGCTTCCTAATGTCATCATCACATGTCATGACACCATCATCTTCATCCTCGGAAGAAAACTGCATCAAATCCTGAGTTTCTTCGGGGTGTCCTGGTGACGCTGGTGTTAACTCTGTATAAGGTTCCAAATATTGATCTTCATCATCAGACTCATCATCAGCATCTTCCAGTTCAGCATGCATTGACACCGCACTTATTGCATTACAGTAAGCGTCTCTGACATCAACTAGAGTGCACTGAGGCTTTATTGGAAAAAGCAGATGCCATAACTGTTGAGGAACTGACGCCTGACGTTGACACACTTTGTGAATCCAGTAGCACAGGTACACCAACTGCTCTGAGGTGTAATGGTTCAGCAAGCTGAACTTGGAGCGCATCTCACTGATGAAGGAACGCCATTCTCTTTGGCAGATTTCCATGGAGTGAGCGAGCTTCTGTAGCTGCTCGCTCAGCTCGCCGTAGTATGACATCTCCTTACCCTTCAGGGATAAGAAGGTGATTTTGATGCAGGGTTGCTGTTGTGGACAGCAGTGGACCTCAGCATGCCACTCCCTGAAGAGCATATTGCCAGATCCTTGCATCTGAAGAAGGATGGTGCCAAGTCTCTGAATGCCTTCAAAAACCTACAGTGGACAGGAGTGGACAGCTGTCAGTCATTGTGACTCACACTTAAAGATATTTATTACTCAGATTCCATTCCAAATCGCCAGAGCTTTTTAACTCATAGTTTTATTTCATGGCCCAAGTGTGGCCCTTATACAGCATGATTGTTAGATGCTATTTCCACATCTGGACCAATTCTGGCGAACACACCACAATCTTCCGGCTGTCAGATTAAAGTCGGAATCTACCCAGATGCGAAAGTATATGGGCCGGACTCGGGCAGAGGAAATGGTGTGTACACTGGGCCAGAAGTTTAATTTTGCGAGTACTGAAGAGAAACATTTGGCAGATCAAAACAAGTGTAAAAATTTGGTACAACCATCAATTAGTGGAGCTTTAAAATACCATAATTTTATGTCATTAGATGTTAAGACTGGAACACTGGATTCTGTTCTGTTCAGTCACACTGCTGTGACTAACAACATGGTACTACAGTGAATGACAATGGCAATACAGGTACAAAATCTACATCCTGTGCTTCTTTAGGCATTTTAGGCATAAACATTTTTATACAACAGTGTCAGACCACTCTGGATGCTATTTTTGTTGCAGCTTGAACATAAATAAATAACCTCTCTGTCCACAGGTCAATACTGTGCAGAAAGTTCAGCTGTAAATTCAAATATCATGTTGTATAAATGCCCCTGACCTCTGTGAACCTGTTGACTTGTTCTCTGCCGTGCTCCCCTTTGGATGACATGAGCATGAGTTTGTTCTGTAGCTCCAGCAGCTCTTCCAGCCTGTAGCTCTTCTCCTCTCTGCCCTTCATCACTCTGACCTGCACCATGTTCTGTAGACATCTCTGCAAACAAGTGCAAATCAGAGGAAGTTCAGTCAGCGAAGCTCAATATCTCATTCTCTTTGACACATCTTTTAATGGAAGATTGTCCACTTACCCTATGTGTGTTTTCATCAGACCATCCTATGTGATACACTCCATGTGCATTAATAGAAGAAGCCAGGGAGAGAGAGGACTGCTCCACTGAGCCGTGGGTCTCCTTCAGGTCTTTCAGCCAGTTCAGTAATCGAGTAGACTCTCTCTGAAAAACAAACATCATTGTCACATTGCTGCAGCAAAACAGCTTTATGTGCTGCCTGCAAATAACAGAGAAGTAAATACCAATTTGTCTGGGAGCTTCTCATCTCTGCTCTGGGTGTCCCACACCTGCTGAGCACACTTCATGAACTCCTCAAAGCCAGCCTGAGGGGAGAGGGAGTAGAGCAGAGGAGCGTAGCCCATCACTGCGTCGTGGAAACAGGCCACCTGGTCGATCTCTCTGTCGTTCTCTCCGGCAGATATGGAAGCCAAGTCCACATAAACCTTCACGTCGCTCATATCTGTTGAGGGGACAGAAGAGTAAGAATGCAGGCATGTTCTTCAGGATCATGTGGAGATAATGTGGAGATTTTATTTTTTGCCTTACTTCCAAGGTTGTTTTTGACCCAGCTGACCAGAGTTTGACTCGCTAGAAACTCTTCCAGACAGACAGTGTGCTGCTTGGTGACTGCAGAAAGTTGCTGTTTGGCCTGAAACAGGTCTTCCCTGAGGGATCCCAGAACTCTCTGCTTAAAGCTGTCCTCCTCCTGTTAAATAGTCCATCATAAAATTCAAGAATTATACATCTTCTTAAAAATAAAAGTACCTTTAAGAGAAAAGTTTGTTTGCTTCTGCTAGACAAATTTAAAAAGTAAATCATTATGAATTGAGCCATGCAATTTTAAAAGTGTTTTGACCAAAAAATGGCACTTTTCATTTTCTTAGCAAGCAACCTATGGGACAGGGCCCACTGGTGGGCTGCGGAGGTATTGGGCCGACAAATCAATTTGCACACCAATACAATTTTGGTGAAAAGATATAATTATTAGAAAAAAAAACCAAAGAATAAAAATATAAATTCAGTTTTTAAATATTTTGAAATGATCTTTAAAAACATAAAAATGTTTTTAAAAACTCCTTTTTGTTGTCCTTGTCCTTGTTTTTTGTTTCTCGTATTAAGGTCATCACCAACCGGACCACACTGAATACTTGTTTGCTATCTCAGTCTGATTGCATGCTAAGATTACATCCATAGTTAAACCTGGACTAACAAAGTGGACAGCTGGTAGGCAACAGGAAGAATTAAAAGGAGACAGTCACACAAAAAGGAAAAATTTGAAAAAAGTTTCCCCTGCTTTCAGTTCAGTCCTGAATGTTCGATCGTTACCATTTAAATAAAATGTGCTTATTATTTGGCCTCTGTATTGTTATATGGTCGGATTTGGGCTGCCAACATTTTTTAAATTTTCAAGTGGCCATAAAGTGTAAAAGGTTGAGAACCACTGGGTCAGGCCATTACTAAATATAACTTAATTTCTTGTAAGATTTCAAGACTATTACCAGTTGACTCAGAGCGTCAATTTCTGTAAAGTTCCCAGAAAGCTCCATTTTTTGAACAATCTTCAGAACTGCACTGGCTGCAGCCGCCGCCTCGTGGAGCTGCGAGTACTCCTGGATCTGATCGAGTCTCAGTTCCACCCAGTTCTTCTCAGGTCTGAACCGTGTTGACTCAGAAAACATGTCTGACATCAGAATCAGCTCCTTCTTCATGAGCTTCCCGTCGCCCTGGTCGCCAGACTCCGCCAAAACCCGATCAAGCCGCTCGATAGTGATGTTTGCGTTTGCTATGCTGACACCAAGCTGAAAGAACTCCTCCAGCAGCGGGCCCCAGATGTTTTCGCAGACCTGCGTCAGGGTTATTGGAAGTGGAGCAGAGGAGGGTCGCCTTGCTGATGCCAGAGACGCCGCTCCCTTGACCCACGAGGATAGAATCAGGTTGCTGTGATGCAGTTTGTGCATCTCACTGGACATTTTCAAGGCACTCACACTGGTGTTATACCAGCGGACCTGAGGAGGACCTTCAACCTTCTTCAACCTTCCCTCAGCATCAAAGGACTGAACCAGCACCAGTTTGTTAAGGCTCACAGTCTGGAGATCTGCACTGTGCTGCTCCTCAAGAGCCGACATCTCAGGAGCTGGGTGAATAAGAACCATGTTACTGGAGAACACAACGCATAAAGCCAAAATACAGAACAAACTCTTTGGAAAATAGATAATTGAAGTTAATGCTGGGTTTCTTTTTTATTTTTCAAGTGAAACTCACCTGTGATGTTTTCTTTAACCTTTGCCATCATCTTTATCAGTGTGTCCATCTGCTGTTTCCGCTGCAGGAAAGAGTTCAAATCCTTCTCTCTCTGAGTCAGAACAGTCTCCGCTTCCACAGGAACCGTTTCAGATTTGGTATTTCTCTTATCTGTAAAAGACAGGAAGCAGCTTTTATTAATTAATACAGTTTACTTCTGTTGGAGGTAAATTTAATAAAGTAATCATGGAAGGTTGTTAGTTTTCGTACACTGTAGGTAAAGTCTCTTAAACTGCTCTCTATGTTTCAGGCAGGTCTGCAGGTGTCCCAGGGGAATGTGTCCCTGAAGCAGAGACTCCACCAGAGACTGAACCGCGACCACGCAGCTGTGGACGACATGCCCTGCAGAGTCATCCACCTGGATCGACTTCCAATCACCTACAGCGAGATAATAACAACATTGTGGCCATTATACAACCTGAAGTAAATACCGGTAACAAATTAATTTGAATACTAAATAAATGAGTGAAATAAATGATGAAATGATGTACCGTATAATAGCAGGAAGCTCACGGCTGACTGTGGATGGAGCAGCTGGATCACTGAGTCATCTTTGAATCGTGCTGCTGACTCAACAACAACAGCAGACAGGATGACAGCAGGAATATCTTTCACCTTCTGGCCGAGGCTTCGCATCAGGTCCCCGTCCTGCCCTCTCTAAAAACATACATGTATGCAGCATGAGCATTCACTATGTCAGACACTGGGTCTTAAAGGTTCCATGTTTTACACTTCTCCTGTGTTTTATTTGAAGTGTTGATCCATAAGAAGATATATTTGTGATTGTAAGAACCAAAAACCATCTCCTCTCTCAGGATTCTCTCTGAAGCTCTAGTAACAACAGGTCGGTGAGCTCCTAAAATATGCAGCAAATTTTCTCTTGAAACTTCAAACTTCTTCAGAATATGTGGGCGTGGGAAAGAGAAAAGTGCTGTCAATGTATCTTATAGCAAGTCATGAATTGTTCTAGCCACAAGGCACAAGTGAGTGTGTCTGTACAGGAGAGGGTTATATGTGGCTTAAACTGTGTACTGTAGGAATCGAGTAGAGAGAGTGTGTGGGGAAAGCCTAAAGATGTCTTTGGACCGAGAGGACCACACTGGCAACTTGGTCCCCTGTGACCCCGGGTACAACTGTGGATGGAAAAATCAAGTCCATCATATGACGCGTGAATCAAAAATTGTCAATAAGATGAACTGTACCTGGCAGATTGTCTTGATAGCAGACTGACACAGCTCATCGAAACAGGCCTGTACAACGCTGTGGCTTTTCCTTATAGCAGCCATGGTTGCCTCGTGGCAGCACACCAGTACTTTATTCTCCTCACTTGACTGCAAAAAAAAAATACAACGCAGAATTGTGCTGTAAAATCAAATCATTTACCTTAACTCAGTTAGAATCTACGCTGCTGAAGAAGGTCACTGACCTGGGAAATCCTCTTCCTCAGGGCTTTTGTCAGGCTCTGAGTCCAGCGGGATGAAACCTCTTCGATAGAGCATTCCACCTTGAGCAGCGCATCCCACATCTGATAATTCAACACACGCATTATTACATTTAGAGCCAGTTTATGTTAAACCTGGCTCCCCTGCACAGTTACAGTAAATAAATATCATCACCTTATGTTTCAAAAATGAAACAAACTAGTAAATAAACACTTATAGCAAAACCACTGTAGAGTATTTGATGTTTTTTGACTTTTTCAAAGGGAATCTGGTTCATAATCACAACCTTTGGCTGTTTGGGTTCATAATATCTGGGTGAACACAGCTGAAACTCCTCTTTTTCTTTTTTAGATTGACCATGACCATGAGCTGACAACATACCTCGATTTCCTTCGTGTAGGAGATCGTTTTCGACGGCGACAGGAGGGGTTTTTTCAGCAGCTCATCTCGCCATTCACTGATTTTCTGCTGAATGTCGTGCAGCTCCTTCAATAAGTGCTGCTCAAACTGATCGTCTTTGGGCTAAGAGACACAAAACAATGAATTCAATTGAAATTTTGAAGCAGTTAACGCACATAATAAAGAGATTATTACCTCTCTTTCTCAGCGTAGCATCCAGCAACACTTGCAGTAAACAGAAGAACTTGATTAGATCGACATGTTTTGCACGAAACGTGTCGATCAAATAAAGTTCTTCTGTTTATCGCAAGTGTAAACAGGAGTTGTGACGTCTTTGGACTTTTTTTTACTTACTTTGTTTCTCAGCACATCGTCCAAACCCTCCGCCAGTTTCAACACCAGCTGGTAGGACAGGACGACCGCCGGGTGCCACGAGACAAGTCGCGCAATGCCGCATGTCGTCCTTGCCACACTGATGCTGCTCATGAAGGCTGGGTGGATGTTTCCGGATTCAATCATCCTGCGGAAGCAAAGCAGAAGCTGCAGCGAGCACAGAGCCACAAACGATGAGCAGAATCTGAGGATTGTTTCACACCGGTCCTTACCTGTTCCTCTCTCTGTCGACCTTCAGCAGGAGATGAGTCAAGGTTTTTTCAGCATGCTGCAGGAAGAAAGGACGAAGATTGTCACAAAAGCTCATTTTAAAGACAAGACAATGTGATTTTAAATGTTCAATATTGTCACCTTTACAATCTTCTGATCCATTGTGTCGCCACATTTGCGGAGCCTGTACAACAGACTCTGGATCAGGTGTTCTGCTGGTATCCCCGTCAGGTCTGAGAAATCAGGAAGATCATCAAACGCGACAAGAGACAACCAGCTGATCAGAAGTAGGGGCGTCTCTTCAGCCATGGATAACTGCGACTTGATCAAACTCATCATTCTCCTGTGGAAAGAAACAGAGTTACGTCTTTGCAGACACACTGGTTTCAGGAAGAGGAAGTTTATGGTGGCTTTGGGATAAGACTCGCCTTCTCTTGTCGGGGTGGGGCTGTATCCACTCTCTGAACCTGCTGAAGTTCACGTGTTCAAGTCCTGACCAGTTTTCTTCCTCTACAGTTGGACCCACTTTTGTCGCGTCAGCTCCCGCCTGTCGGAGTCTGAAGAGCAGAGGGACGAGCAGGACGAGCTCCGACACCATGAAATTAGCACAGTGGTTCATCAGCCCCAGCACAGTGCTGTCGGGGGGGAGGGGGGGGGGGGGGCAGAGTGAGGACAAGGTCATATCATACATCAGATAAATAGAGACCTTTCTATAGTTACACACAAATTACATGATGGGTTTTGGTGGTTGATTATGATCATTTTGAAACTGAAATGTGTCAAACAAATAAATTCATTAATTGAAAATATAATAAAGATATTTAGTATTTCTCCAGTAGAATATTCTTGGCAGTGTGGTAAACACCTCTCCCAACTCATCCAGACCTCTGCAGCCAGCATTTTCCCTCACACATCACTGATCCTCACACTTACCTAACCTCACCACACCGCACGTTTAACATCACTTTCTGAGCTTAAAATCTTATTAACCCTAATTTAAGCCCTTAATTGAGGTTCTTAACACCCAGCGAATGCAGTTGAAAGGTCTGGAAAAGTGACTTTTGTTTGTCAAGCTATATAAAGAATGATTTTTCACACCACCTCCCACTGGTTTTAAGCTTTTGCAGAACTTACTATTGTGGATTTTGGAAAGAACTGAGCAACCCATCCAGGTTACTCTTGTCCATTGCGGCCCCTGAGGACACCAGGGAACATAGCTCAGCCCAGCCTTTCACTCCAAGGTTGATTTCAAGCTTCCTGGTAACCATGAAAACAGACAGGCCCAGAACAAGAGGACTGGTGCCTCTGCATATTTCTGGGAACTTCTCCCTCGGCTCTCCTTCTAGGATCTGAACCAAGTTCTCTGAAATCAGGTCGAACGTCTGTAAACAAAAAAACATTTGGTTATTGGCTGAATATTGGAGGTAATGTTTCATCAGTGCTTTGAATCATACACATCTATTGCACCAACCTTGATCATGGGAGGTTGTGAATTGTCTGGGTAAACCACCCTTGAATGTGCAGAACCAAGACTCATCATAAAATGCTTCAAGTTATCACCCAGGGTCGCGGTGCTCTGTCTGTCTGATGGAGACCATTCCTGGAAGAGTCTGTTCAGCAGAGTTCTCGCTGCGGCCTGCCAGGCGTCTGAAATCTCCACACCTTTGGACTTCTTCAAGCCGACCATGTGAAGACCAGTTTGCCACAAACCCTGCACCTCCTGACGACCGATGAAGCCTTCGTAGAGGTGAAGCTCTAAATTAAAAGAAACGCAGGCAGGCACGTGATCAGTTTATAGGAAAGACTGAAAACAACAGTGGAGTGTTGACATAATGAAACTAAATGGTTCGCTTACCTTTAATATTTGAGTTCAGAGGAATTTCAACATGTCTTGAGGCAACTTCTATTATCTCCTTTTGTCTTTGTTTAACACCGTACCTATAGTTCAACCAGATTCCTCTCTGCAGGGTTCTTTCTTCAACTGGCAGACTTGCTTCTACCAGATAGCCTTCCTGTTTTACTCCACTAAACATAAAACATTGAACATTTGTTATAATGATGCTTTTACTGAAGCTGAAAATCTCACAGCTGTCTGAAAAAAATCCAGATAGTTGTAGGAATTTTTGCTTCTTGTCTGTATTTCAGCACATTGGATTTGCAGGACAAGTATCTGTCAAGACAACAAGGGAGTTTTTTTTTTTTTAAAGCCAAACAGTTAAAGTTTTATGGTCAGGTCAAGTCAGTACAAGAAGACCTCTACCTGATCAGAGACTTAGTACCAAATCCTTAGCAGTCATTGTCTGGTTGGATTGTTGGAGCACAACAATCTCAGCTCACGGTCCACTCAGTAGCTGTTTCGTAGCTTTCAAACAAATTACACGATCTTCATCAGCAAATGGGGTTTGCCCAGTTGCCATGGAAACGCAGATGCTCAAATTTACATTAAAATTTCCCAGTTTCAATACGAAACTGATCTTGTGTTCACAAATGCACTTTGAAATACAACTTTTAAGCCAACATGGGGGTGCCCTGTGCTTTTCCCACAGTGCTGTTGTCTGTCTGAACATTTACTCCACATAAAGTGGCTTAGATAACCTGGATGAACGTTTGGCTTGTTTGCCACGTGAACTCCTGACTGATGTGAATGTTAACACTCGAGTTAAAGCTGAGACGCAGAACTTTAACTTCAAATTTCAAATCTAAAGCACTGGAGTACAGAGCCATTATAACAAAACAAGTTCTGTCCAAATACTTGCAAAGACTGCAATATATATTAAAGCATACTCACACAAAATGTGTCACTTGAAGAGGTAAATACTCTCTCTCCCCATAAAACAGAACAAGCGTGTCATATTCTTGGTTGAATCTAAACTTTTTGTCCAGCACAGCGTAGATGTGAAAGGTGAACATGGGAGCTCCAGGTGGAGGCCTCACTGGGCTTCGATCACTGTGGAGAGAGAAACAGACACGTTTACAGTCACAGGCTCAACCACAGGTGAGTCACCTGTTAATATCAGTCTTGCTCTTACCGTGTGCTCTGGGATGTTTTTGTGGTTTTATCTCGTGCTGCCACGTTGGACTGTTTCTCATTCTTCCCCTCTCCGGACACAGCTTTAGCATAAGACAATGGTTCAGCACCTTTTTGGATTTGAGACTCTGTGGGATCACCTGAGACCCCTGCAGAGGGATTCTCCTCTTTAGATTTGGATTCTATCTCTGTTTTTCGCTCCTTGGCTGAATCTGACGCTGCTCTCTCGGTGTCTGGATTTTCATGTTTTCTTAAAGGAGTCTGAGCGGCGCTGTCACCTTGCGCTGTGGGTTGAGATGTGTGTTTGTCTGGTTCTGTCTGTGTCTCTGCAGCGTGGCTGGTTCCAGGTTGAGTCTGTTCATTGTTTGTGTCGTCTTGTTGTGGCACAGTGACATCTGTCTGTGTTTCCTTGTTGCTCTGAGAAACAACTGGAGTTTGTGTAACTTTGTGTGTGCCTTTACATCTCCTTGTCTGAGTCTGAGCCCCCACCATCTTGGCTTTTTGCTGGTGCTGTCCTCCACTGCTTTCTTCTTTTGGCAAGTAGTCTGCAGCTTGTGGATCCACATGTTGCACGGTCTTGTCTTTTTCTGCGCTCTCACTTTTGACATCTGCACCTCCTTTAGTGTTTGAGCTCTTTTTTCTTCTTCGGTGTCTCTTTTTCGTCTTCTCTTTGTCTTGAACCTTCCTGCTGGGACTGCCTGGTTCTTGCTCCTGGTGCAACATCTAAATGAGGACCACATATCTGCTTTTAGATTCTTGTGTTTTAAATGTTGTTAAAACATTGTCTAAAACCTTGAAATGTCTACCTTATTTCGTCGCCGGGGTCTTTTGGTTGCAACATCCTCCCTCTCCTTGTTTTCCACCTGGGGTCCAGGGGCACTGCGGAGGTTTCCTGCTCCTTCCTCCATCTGTAGGGACTCTTGTCTTAGGGGAGTCCCTGTTCCCTGTTACCGGTCTCTGAATTTGAGGCACAGTCAGGAGTAACAAAATGAGAAACACTGCCACAGCTAGTTCCCAAGAGCAGTATTCATCCTCCTGAGGGACTTTGTACACTCATAAATAACTTCAAAATGTAATGCAACCATACACAACAAATGATGTCACACAGTCAAGTGACAGTAATACAGCAAGACCGCAAACACCACTAGGGCTGCAAGTAGCTATTATTTTTATTATCAAATTATCTCCCGATTATTATTTTATTTCATTCATATTAATTGTTTATTCTATTAAATGCTCGAAAAATAATGGAAAGTTTTCATCACTGTTTCCCAAAGTTGGGCTTTATCCAAAACCCAAAGATATTTAATTTACAATAATGCCACTGATTAATTTGTATTAGCATCTCAGCTAATTTCAGACGATTTGACTTCAACTTAGGAAACCCAAAGAAGTTATTAACTAATATAAAATCATATGACAAGCATTTAACGCCAATAGTTTTTGCAGTAAATTCGGTAAGAATGTTGCTCAGCTGTAATAAACGGTCGTAAATGTAGTTATAAGTGAAGCAGCGCGTTTCCACATTTAAAGTTTTATGCTATGTTTACCTACCTGTTAGTATGAGTAAGTAAGTTCGCAGACATGGATATGTCATGTACACAGCAAGTGAAATCCTAGGGAAATGTTTATTAGCCTACCTACTGTCACGTACTATATGTAACTTCGAGGGAACGTCGAGAAGTTCACCCGCCGCTGTGACGTTGGAGGGAAAGTTCGACAGAAACTCGATTGTTACTCTCTAATCGAACCGTGTTGATTAGTAAAATCTCACTCCGCGTAATGACCGTCGTTTCAGGTCATGAATCGTTAGTTAATACACGGCGTTAAAGGTTTCTCGTGTTTAATTTAGTGATTAATTTCTCGACGGTCCCTAAAGCAAACAGCAGCCGTTTCAGTTTCATTTCTATCATAATCCAGTCAAACAAGAAACTTAGACTGTGAAACCATTAGGTAAGTTCAGGGCACCGTGTCGTAAGTGTGTTACTGCAAATGTTGTTTTATGATTAATTATTTTCTTCGTCTTCTCACCAATTTTAATTTGTCTTTTTCTGTTATTATGAATTATATACTTATTATTGCTACTACTTATTATGTTGTAAATATATTACAATTACAACTTCGCATTATTATTTATTATATTATTAGACATATCTTTATGTTTTGCTTTAAATTGCACAAGCTGTATGTTCCTAATGTTCAATGAAAAAAAAATCATATTTGGCAAATTTCATGTTCATAAGTCAATTCTTTCGCTTTTTTGTTTTGCCTATTCATTTTTTTCTAATTGCTTGTTTATTTTAATTTTCACTTCTCTGTACTTACAGTATCCATATCCGTACCATTCTCCAAACACAATCCGTGTCTTAATAACTGTTGTATATTTAGACTTTTTGCAGCTACTTTACTGACGCACCTCTAATTTTCTTACTCTAATTTTCTTACACGTACTCTTCTCTTTCCAAATAATGCTCTTAAAAAAAAAAAAATAATAAATAAAAATTCTGTTTAAAAATCTATTATGTTGTGTTCAGTTGCTCATCGGAAGTTTTCACTTTCGATTTCGGCAGTCTGCAAGTGGAAACCCAGCGGCCATGGACGAAGGCTGTCGTGACTCAGGATTTTTATGCTCTTAAGTTTTTTTATTTAGCATATTAGCACATTTGTCAAAACCTGCTTTGACAAAATTGTTTTCTTCACCCAGATGAATTTAGTGAATTCAATAAAATATTCAAAGATCAAACGTAAGAAGAGAGTGCGTGGATCATTCATCACCAGGTTTACACAAAATTCACAGTCACACAGGTCTACACGATGTTCGTCATGTTAGGATGAAAATCTTCCTGATACTTGGGAGCCATCTTGTGGTGAAGGAGAAATATATATCAACTCTTCATCAGATGAAATGCTGTTGAATACTTTAATCAAATCACCATAAATGTATTTATAATAAGGAGTGCAGTGAGTTTGATGAAGGAAATAAATAAAAGAGCACAGAGAGAAAACATGTTTCAACCCTTGTGAGAAAGAAAGTTCAGCACCACAGTGAATTTTATTATTTAGATGGTTTGTCAACAGTTAAATCTACTGGTTTCACCCGCTTACAGATTTGTGATCTGCAGATTTACTGTATGTGATCTAAAATCCAAGAAAAGATTTGACCTCACCTGCAGTGAGATATTTTAGAGAGATACTTTGCTGTTCATGAGAATTAAGCAAAATCATGGAGGTGGTGTTGAAGCAGAAAAAAAATCCTTTATAAAACATAACAATACACTGCACCAAACGTATATCTCAAAGCTTCAGGATCTCCAATCCACACTCAGTCCTGTGAACCCGCAGGCTTCTTGATTCTCCGGACGACCACCCTGGTTCTCCTCCCTTGAGGTCGACCTCCAGCGCCGGTCGGAGCCGCCTCCGCCTCTCCTCGCAGTGACCCCGCGGGTCTGGGTTCACCTCGGGGCGAGGCAGGGTTCCTTCCTGATCTCGCATCATCCACGAAGGCCTCCACCCCTTCAAACTTGGCGGTGAGCTCGGCGAGACGCTCTTTCAGAGCATTGAACTCCTTGTAAAGGTCTCCTAGGGCGTCTGACAGGGGCTGGATCCTGGAGGGACGGACCAGTCAAAACCAGTCTCACTAAAAGCAACTTTCATCTAGACTGACTGAGTCATAGAAAGTTATTAAAGAAGAAAAGTCAGATGAAGTCACCTTCCATAGTCAGGCAGCACAGTGTTGTGGTCATGCAGCAGCAGATCTTTGACCTGCGTCATGATGGCATATTTCCAGTTGTCTAAAACCAGCGTGAGGTTGGCACATCCTCTGGGGTTCAGTCTCTCTGCTACAGGTGAGCACACACAGAGACGACACAGAGCAGGCAAAGCATCACTGCAGAGGCCTCTTCATCAAAACCAACATCAATAAACAAAATGACAAACAGCCGCTGGATGGTTTTCGGTGGCAGAGGAAGCAGCACAACGGGCAATGAAGTTCTGCATTCAGGTTATGTTTTGGTGCATAACCTTGTATTTCCATTTTGGAGGAAGAGGAAGAAATTACCAGAGGAGAAAAGACTGAAAGAGGGAAACAAGGCGGGAAAGAAGGAAGGGTGAAATAGGGAGAAAAGAAAGAAAGAAGAGAGGAGAAAACGGAAGATTTCAGATCATCAGATTTGGTGATTTACAGGTGATAATGTTTCAGCTGCCTCACACTGACATGGTCACTGAACTGCTCCTAAAACAATGGTTACATGTAACACAGACATAGAAGTCAAGGCAAGACATGCACCTGAAAATCACCAGAAGAGTTCACTGGAAATACAGAAGGAAAGCAGCCAGACATCAGAGTTACCTCAGTAAATGTATTTACTTTACTGCTAACCTTCGTTCCTCAGATCCCAGTCTGGTCTCTGGGTGATTTTCTGTTTCTGAGCAGCGCAGAGAGTCACAGACAAGATAAGGAGAACTGCAGCAGCCTTCATTCTTCAATCTGCATCTGCGAACAGATGCACAACAACACTGCGGCCACAAAGTGCAAGTAAACTGCTGTCTGACACAAGAAAGCAACAGTCAAAGAGCTAAGACTTCATATGCAGGAATGAAAAAGTAAAAAAAAAAAAAAAAAAAAAAAAAAAAAAAAAAACACCTACCTGCAGGAGTCAAACAGTGGATAAAGTGTGTGACTTTCTGTTGAGCAGCTTATTATATGTAAAGGAGGGAGGGTCTTCAGTCTCCACTCCCACACACTCAGCGTCGTATATCAGGAGTTCAGTTCAAAGTCGGGGCTCAGACCTGTTCAGACTTTTCCCCCCCTCAGTCACTGTTTTCTATCAGGAGGTTTTTAGAGCTCACAAAACAAGACAGTGATTTTTGGATTAACTCAATCAGACACAGTTGAACACGTGTTTAATGAGGTCGAACACGTCCAGAAAAAAAAAAGAAATGAAAACATATATGAAGTAAACTCGCTGCAGTGTGATCTCAGTCCTCTGGGACCTTCGGCAGACGTGTTTGATGTTTAACGTCTAACCTATAGCTACATTCCTGTTCTTCATCTGCTTCCCATCTGCAGGCCTGAGCAGACGGACCAGGGTCTTACACTGGACTCTACCTGCTCTGATGGTGGTGGGTAGATACAAAATTCTGCATGTACTCCAGAGGCTGTGAAGGCCACTTTACATGATGGAATTTAGACGGGGGGGGGTTTGTGCAAATCTTAATAAAAACGTAAGAAGAAAGGTTAAACCACATGTTGATTAAAAATAAAATCCTCAGTTCTTGTGAACCAGTTGATATATTTGTTGTTGACGTGCATGTGAAGATGAAAACCAGACTCAACTACAGTCCTATGAGGCAAATGATCAGTTATGGCCAAAGCATGTGGACACAGCATCACACCCATATGTGACTGTGCAACATATGATTCAAAAACCACGGGCTGCTGCTGTTGACAGCTGCAGGAATCCGCTCCCATGCAGACTCAGGAGCATCCAGCGCTGGTGTTGGTTGATGAGGTCTGGCTCGCAGTCGGGGGTTCCAGTTCATCCCAGAGGTGCTGGCTGGGGTTTGAGGTCACGACTCAGGAGGACGTAGCGGGGGAAATCATTTCCTCATGGAGCTGGTTTTTGTGCACAGGGACATTGTCATTAAAGCAAAACCAATATATCAGGAGATGTTAGCTTTCTGCCCGGGAAAGAAAGTGAACCAAGTAAGCTGACCTGGGAGCGGAGTGCAGGAGGACTGGGTGGAAGGCTCGCTGTGAAGGAGGAGAGGCACCAAGAACATCTGGGACGCCGCAGAGAAGTCTTGGGAGTGGGGCGACCAGTGGCGTGTAGTCAAAACGTGGACTCAAGTCGGTGCCTGATCTTGCCTGGCTCGGTCGTCCAGGTGAGGGTGTTTGATGTTAAGACCCGCAACACCTAATGACCCCCGGGTTCATCACTGACAATGTGTCCAGGTTGCACCTTGGGGTGTATCATAGAACTAAGGGATCCATATGAGGACTGTATATTATAATATAAAATATTGATGCCAGTACTGGCCTCCAAGTGGAAACAAACTATTGTCTGAAAGTAAGGGGTTTCAGTGAAGGTCCTCCAACCTAAACGAGCGCGTAGGACCCATGGCAGCGTTTCCTGTATCAGCAGCAGGAGAGATGCCACAGATGAACCCGTTAAAAAAAATACAGTGCTGTGGTAAAGGGTTGGTTACATTTAGGCACAAAAACAAATTGGTTAGGTTTAGGTAACATCCTGGTTTAGGTTAGAGGACCTCTGTTGTCATGGTTACAGTAATAAACACATGGTTAAATGTTGCAGAACAATCATCATGATGTTTTGTAGACTCATCCATCCCACAGTCCCAAAATAAAAGTGATGGGTTGTCCAAATACTTTTAGCTTTACGGTCTAGAAGTGTTTCACATTAAAATTGGAGTTATGTAATCTCGTTTGCTGTTTGTTCTCTTTCTGCATTTATAAATAATTACACAACAAAGGAGAAGTCAAAACTAAATTTTGAGTCTGAAGACTATTTATACACTATAGATTTAACCTGAGCAGATGGTCGACAAATCAGAGACAGTATCTGCAGGAGTCTTTGTTGTTGTTTTTTTTTTTTATTTTGTTTCAAATCCAGGTGAACAGCATACAACTTTCAGGGTCCTCAGTCAGCTCAGTGGAAAGTGAGGACCTGCAGTAACTCCAAGAGCATGCTTGCTCAGCAAACGGCCCCTGAATCAATACAAAAGGAAAAGGTCACTGCCATCCCTTAGCATGACATCAGATAAATCGCTCTCAAAGAATCACATGGGGGGCAGGGTGGAGGGGGCAGGGGTGGGGGGCAAGTATGATATCACCGGGCAAAAAATACAAACTTTTTTTTTTTTCTTCTTCTTCCAAGCATTTTCAAATGAACCTACAACTAAAAATATATTCTCACTTCATCAATGGAATTATCGTCAAGCTCTTACAAAGAAGCACACGTCTCATAAATAGCTAAATCTGCAGCCCACCACTCACACCCTTGACTGAACAGGCCCGTTTCCCCGACAACAGCCCCAGTATAACTCGACAGTTTGTAATTAACTGCTTGTTTTTCTTTCCGTTTCAATCATCCTTTCAGCAAAAAAGCCCATGAAACCATTTCATGTAAGAGTGCAGAGTTATGAGGAAAAAAAAAACTAAATACCTCAAAGTCAACATGAGAGTAGTGATTAAAAAGTTTAGGGAAAGCTGTCAGTTTGTTTCAGTCAGCATCAAACAGATCCAGGACGTGGATTAAAAGAGATTCTAGATCAGCGAGGAGGGTTCTCGTGATGGAATTATGGGAAATGTGCAGTTTGTTAGCTTTTTGTTTTAGCATCATTAGCTTTTGTATTAAAGAAC
>NW_019174323.1:1133753-1167047 GCF_002260705.1 Seriola dumerili
AATTTTGAGTCTGAAGACTATTTATACACTATAGATTTAACCTGAGCAGATGGTCGACAAATCAGAGACAGTATCTGCAGGAGTTCTTTGTTGTTGTTTTTTTTTTTTTTATTTTGTTTCAAATCCAGGTGAACAGCATACAACTTTCAGGGTCCTCAGTCAGCTCAGTGGAAAGTGAGGACCTGCAGTAACTCCAAGAGCATGCTTGCTCAGCAAACGGCCCCTGAATCAATACAAAAGGAAAAGGTCACTGCCATCCCTTAGCATGACATCAGATAAATCGNAAAAAAAAAAACTAAATACCTCAAAGTCAACATGAGAGTAGTGATTAAAAAGTTTAGGGAAAGCTGTCAGTTTGTTTCAGTCAGCATCAAACAGATCCAGGACGTGGATTAAAAGAGATTCTAGATCAGCGAGGAGGGTTCTCGTGATGGAATTATGGGAAATGTGCAGTTTGTTAGCTTTTTGTTTTAGCATCATTAGCTTTTGTATTAAAGAACTTTTTAAAAACCTGTCGTATTTATTCTCTAATTTTATAGGAGCACCAGAAAAACTGTTGAGACATTCAAGTCATGCAAATTCATTTTGGTCACATACCTCAAACACTATGAGCTTTAAAACCGGCTTTTCATATACTCTTTGAGAAGTTGCTGAGCTTCTATGTGTGGACACTTCAACAACGAACCCAAACCCTTGATCCAGGCACCTCCCCAGCTCTGAGAAGGTCCCTGCTCTCTGCTGCGAGTGGACCACATCAGTGAGGTCTGATTTTGTTGAATGGGTTCAGGTTAGAAAACTTAATGATGTGCAACCAGAACAGAACTTTCATGACTTCAATGATCCCTTTTGAAGAATTGGTCCCGATATTAGTCTCAAGAAAAAAGTGATAAGAACCAGTTTTAACCAACTATCCCGATATGCCTTCTAGTGACTGTATATGTAAAAGGGTTAGTTCACCAAAATTATTTAAAAAAAAAAAAAACAAACAAACAAACATTTTCCTTCTTACATTAGTGGCATCCGTCTTTTATTTGTCGAGGTTTTGACAGGTTTAATTCCCTGATATTTCTGCCTCTTTATCTAGACAAGTCTCTGCCTATGCCTAAAATTTCATTCACCTCCACTGTTCTAGTTTGGAAGCAGAAATTTCAGCATAGCTAAACACAGCTAGAGGTATGTGAGAATAATTAGGGTGAACTGACCCTTTACGCCTTTAGGAGAGTGAAGTGCTTTTCACATTGATTTCAGGTTCAGCTCCCTCTACACCTCTGACACCTGCAGCTCTGCAAAGTGGAGAAAACCTCAGTCTAGTATCATCCATGTCTCCCCTTCTGCTGGAAGCAGCTTGAAACTACACAGAGTAATTATTGGCAGAACCAATCACAGACAAGGTGTTTTTTTTGTTTTGTTTTGTTTTTTTGTTTTTTTTAAACGCTGCCCATTGTGATCCCGCCTGCCGATGTACGGCGCAGACATCAGATGAACTCAGCGATATGTTAGGCATCTTTTTCTCCCCGTGTTGACCTGTGACCTCTTGCACTCAGAGCAGCAAAGTCTTTGAAGGCTCAGGGATGGGGAAAAACCCACAGTGGGCCCTCCCCCCCCCCATCAGTGGAGGAAAACTGGTTATGGTCTGGCTCCTTTGGATCAGCGCCAGCAAGAAAACAAAACGAGGAGAACCACAGGTGGGGAGTGACCGAGAGCAAAGTGGCGAGCACCAGTTGTTTCTAGAAGCACCTCACGGCGAATACAGTGCGAGTCAGTAATAATAATAATGATGATGATGATGATGATAATGATGATGGATGTAGGCCTAGGGCGTTTTATCAGGGACAGAACGGAGCTGATAAAAGAAGCTACATATTGTGCCTGCTCAAGTTCAAACCACCAAATCCAAAAGCTACAACTCCAACAAACCAGTGAGAGATGTTCAGGAACCACTTCATCACCAGCAGCAGCACACGTTACGTCTGCAGCCAGTGGAGGAAGATGTGTTATGGGTGAGTAGCTTTTTGCATCTGCATCTTTTCAAATCTGGGGCTTATTTCCAAACATTTTTAAAGTTATTTAATACTGAAAATAAACTCTCTGCTTAGGCGGAATAACTCTGGAGCTCTTAAGTGTTTTCAGGTCCAGGATTGACCAATGATTGTACTTTAAGGGGCTTGTCAAAGAGACCAAGACCTATAAAAACCTGACTGAGCAGAGTCCACGCTGAAGATTCAAAATTTTAAGGTATAGCTACAATCAGATAAAAAAAAAGAAAAACAAAAAAAGACGCTTAATTAAATAACAGTATCATTCCTCAAATGTATTTATACACAGCAAGATTTTCCAGAAGACGTGGTGAGAGTGAGAGGGGCACTGATGTGAGAGAATGTCCAAACACTCAAGTCTTTGCTGTTGTCCTGAGTCACAACAGGATATATTTGAGCCATGGAGGGGGGCGGGTGATTATTTCAGGGCGGTGGTAGGTTGAGGGAACAGAGCCTCAGCCAAAAGTGCTTTACTTAAACGTACCCTGCCACTCACCAGAGCCGCTGTGAGGAGGGATACAAGGAAAAAAAAAAAAAAAAAAAAACAGTCTGCTTTTATTTTATTTACTCAATGAATTGGATGTAAACAAGTGCATCTCTCTGCACGTCACAGCAGCCTGTGAGATGGGAAGGACAGAGGCTTCAACGTGAGGCGAAAGAAAACTAGACAGGGCATCCAAATCTCGCAGCCGGTCCTGGTGCAGTGATGTCATTGGCGAGTTAAGAGGAGGGCTGGGCAGGACTGTGTAAGATCAGGGCGCGGGGCACGGAAGCAGGGTGGAGGGTGAGTGGATTGGGGGTTTAACTGCGGGGCAGGCTGCACATTTCACAGTGCTCTGTGCCAGGCTGGTTCATGAAGGTGCAGTGGAGGCAGGACCACATGGCTGAGGAGGTGGCAGGGACTGAGGGGCCACCCATGGCCCCGTAACCCAGAGAGCTGGAGGGCTGCCCACCCACCGTACCTGGAAGGACAGGAGAGGGATTACACGGTATAAGGAGGGCAACTAATGAAGATTCTTATTATGTATTAACCTATTGATTCATTTTTCAATTAACACCTTCTATAGAGAGTCTATAATTTAAGATCTACAACCAAAGAGTAGCTTGACATATACCCCCCCGTAAAATAACAGTCGTTTTTACAGATTAAACAAACACAATATAAGACGTTAGTCAGTAAGCTTTATCTTTGAATAGAGCCAGGCTAGCTGTTTCCCTTTGTTTCCAGTCTTTGTGCTAAGCTAAACTAAACTGCTGCTGGCTGTAGTAAATTAACCATGGCATGAGATTCATATCAACCTTCTAATATACTTCTCTGCAAGAAAGTGAATAAGCCCAAACTGTCCTATTCCTTTAAGACACTGAATGTAGCGAGCTGTAATCCACAGAAGTACATTTTTTCTTAATAACTCAATTTTCAGGATATAATTGTTCTACACATTATGTAAAAACAAAACCCAATTAATCAATTAATTAATCAAATTTATAAGATTTATTACGGAGCACCATGACCAAAAGTTCAAAACCCCAAGCTATTTGAGTACGGTATTTAACAGAGAAAATCATCAAATTGCTGCATTTGAGACACTGAAACAGTGAATATTCAACACTCTGGCTTCATAACTGACTTAAATGATTAATAAATGATCAATTTCTCTGTGATCTGCAGTGACTTACTGCACAGCTGCTCGATGGTGGCCCACTGCTCTGACTTCTTCCAGGTCTGCGCCAGATCCTCATTAGAAGACTTCACTGCATCGAGTAGCAGCCCGATGCTGTCCTGCAACGACAAACACAAACTCTGATCTATCTACTCGACAGTGACGGATGCAGGACACTGGAGAGAAAAGCAAAAACACGTCTGGATTTTATAGAAGACATGCAACTCTGATTAGGCAGCTCATTATTGTCAAAATACACAAAAATAATGTTTATATCAAATACGCAAAATATTTGATCGTTGTAACAGGCCAGAGGCCAGTTTGAAAATCTAATGAGCATAAACAAAGGGCCTGAGTGAAAACATCCTCACACCAGTAACCACTTCCAGACTGAGGAAGAATGTGGCCGAATTCTAACATTACAAATGGAAAACAAATGGAAAAGCAGAGGAGAGGAGGCTTTGAAGTGTGGACTTACTCTCAGAGGCATGACTTCATTGGTGACGAGGAAGAGGAGCAGATGGAAGTCTGATACGATGTCCAGGAATGCCGTGGTGGTGCACTGGGACAGGTATGTTGCTAAACTGTGAAAGTCCTGCAGACACACAAATAAGAAGATGTATACCTTTGTTTAACCTCTGAAGGTCAGAGGTCAGAGGGTAGGTGAACCTAATTTTCCCAGGCTCTGAGCTGTGACTGGTCATGTCAGGTAGACATACAGGCAGATGTAAAAACAGGCTGCTGGAATTATGAGCTTCCCGTCTGACTTCAAGATAGCAACTGTCCCCCCTGTTTCCAATCTTTGTGTTTGGCTTAGCTAAACGTGCCATGTACTTCCCTCTACTAGACGTACACTGCTCTTCCCATCTGACTCTGGATCAGAGGACAAATATCAGATTGTTCCTTTACCGACAATATTCCACTGACTATTGTGTATTTGATAAGATCTTTTGGGCCATAATTTCCTCTCTTCATTGGGAGAGGTAAACAGGTTTAGAACAACAGAAGTCTAGAAATCGCTCACTTGAGTCTCTCCAAGGATATCACGGTTCTCAATGGGGAAGCGTTGTGTGGAGCAGAAGGTGTACTGAGGATCCTTTGGAAAAGTGTTGGTAATCTTTAAAGAGAAAAAAAAAAAAAAAAAATCAAACAGGTAAATAAACCAAATGCTGCACAAATGCATTCATGTGCTGATCATGTAAAACATCATATCCCACTCACATCTATGATGAGGTACTCCACAGGAAGAGGCCGCGCAAGAAACGTGACATCATTTCCAAATTTGTCTTTGTCCTGTTGGGGGGGTGGGGACAGGAAATCGATACGAAGGTCAGAGGCAAACAAAAATTTCAACATCTGGACCCAAACCTCTGGATGAACTGACTCCTAATGCCTGGCCCCAATCACAAAGTATTTGGATGTCATTAATCTGCTCGGATGGCAAGCAGCCATAATCATTTGTGTAATGATGTCACTGTGTATATATTATGCACAGACCGTTGCTACGCGTATGATATCTCACCTTGTAGAAGACGTCTGGTACATACTGCTCGGTGCTGGACTCTTTAGCGTAGCCCAGCTCAGGAGCGTCTTTGCAGGGCAGTAAGCACTCGTCTCGCACCAGAGCCATGCACTGGTTGGACACCTGGTATCCTTCAAAGTGCACCTGGTTATCTGGACCGCCTGCACACAGAGCGTAGAGATGGACAGATGTATTCGTTTGTAGAATGAGGAATGATCTCAATTTTAATTTACTTCACTTGTGACTGAATACCAGCTGCTGAGTAGAGTTATCTTCTACCCTGTTTGATTTGACAACAAACTTCGATAGAAACAGATGACTCAGTCTCTCATGAAGAAATATGCACCAATATTGTTGTTTTCACTTAATTTGTCTATAATATCTAAAAGCCACTATCAATTTAAGTGATGTCTTAAAGGTATTGGTATTATATGCAGTATTCAAGAAGTGATGATATGAGAGCAGCAGAAAATCCTCATTCGAGAAGGAAGAACATGTTTCGACCTTCAAAAACAACTGCAATAATTTATTACTTATCAAAAAGTTCATTAATCAGTGTGTCGATCAGCTAAATAACTGATTAACTGATTAATCAGCCACAGGCTTTAACTTTCTGTGGTTTCTTTTAACATGACTTCTGCAGTCAGGCCCCGTTAGTACAAGCAATACAAGCAAAGTCAGTGTCATAAAAGGAAATCAAGAAGAAGTTGTGCACACCACTACAACATTATCAAACTATTAAATCATTATGTCAGCGTCAGTGTGGAACGCTCAGTATCTGAAGCCTCTTCAGCTTCACACATGCAGCTCATTTGTAAACAGACGACGTCTTCCCACAAGGGAAAGTGAAACAGATGGACTTTGGCCTGGCTGGCATGAGATGTGGACCCATGACATCAGCTTTGGCTGCCAGCGCCTCATTAATGCAAATCAAGCGATGAGGTCACCACCACGCTTTATGCTTTTGTGCACTTGTGGGACAAATACAAGAGATCTGGTGAGTTTATAACAGAGCGAAGTGTAAACACTTGGCACTGAGCCAAAAATGTGGTCTCAGAGAGTATGTGGCTTGTATTACACCGTTACCCCGGCCTAAAAAAATTACTATGTACACTCTGTAGATACTTGAGAGGAATAGAAAAAAAAACAAAGACAAACACCTCAAAAGCCTGAGCTCCCTAGGCTGCAGCTAAGTGGCCAGGAAGAGGCGAATATACTTAATACCATGTGTCTTACAGTTACATATGTCTAGGCTTAAAGAGAAAGATTGTAAACAAAGTACATAAATATTGTTTTTGTTTTTGACAGGTGATGACTGAATTTAAACACACTACTCTATGTCATCTGTGAAATAAAAAAAACATGGAAAAGGAAAGACACTTTTCCATCTCCCCTGATCATTTTAGCTAACATTAACAAGTATTTACGAACCAGATGTTTTAAATTATAACATCAATTCGAACAGTTTGAAAGAAAAATATTTACTCTGTGAACAAAAACCCACCTGTTGCCACCACGGTCACAAATTTGGAGCCAAAGTGTCCGTCTCTCGAGAGTCTGCAGGGGTTTGAATGTTGATTCTGGAAGTATCCTGCTGTGATGCACTCCTCTGCGCTCAGGTAATGAGAGTCCTAGTAAAAGTGGTAACAGTGATAAAACATGGAGGAGATCAGCACATTACTCTAATGATCAGATCAGATGTTTGAGTGAGCTGCATCCTCACCTGGTTTCTCGTGTAGCGGACGGTGCCTATCCTCGTGTCCTCGGAGAGCAGGTCTGTGAAGATCCAGCCCACCTGAACATCAGAGAAGATAAGTTCATAAAATCAGATCAAATCAGAGTGAAATCATCTCCATGTGACAAAGGAAACTGCATCACAAACAGTGCAGAGGACAGAAGAGAAGAAAAAGTAAACGCTGTTCACACACACACACATGACCTGCATGTCATGACACAATCTTTTTCCTTTGTATCAGCAGATTTACGGCATGGGTGAAATATGGGAGGTGTTTTCATGATTACTCTCTGAAGCTTCAGGAATTCAGAGAATGAAGGAATCAATCTCAACAAGTGAAAAGCAAAAACCTAGATGGTCAAATGTTACTGGCAGTAAATGGTGAATGAACCAGGTTTAGATTTGTCCATCCCCACTGAGGTAAACCAGCTTTCCATTAGACATCGTCAAGTTTAACAGACCAATAGAAAACAGTTTGATTTGCTTAAAAACATCTGGTTAAATTTATTTGCTGAACAACAAATCAATTTCTAATCAAAGGCTTCAATAATGAGGCCGCAAAACACCTTCACAGACAAACATAAATCTGTCTTGCATCTTCAAAGTTGGTCACACGACTGGAGAGCAACCTGCCATCACTCACTGTGGAAACAGGATTTTAAAAAAAACACCTTGTCTAAAGCTAAATACAGACACAGTGTCAAACAGCAGCCAGGAGGAAATAAAACCAACCTTGCACAAGCCTAGTTTGGCAGCAATTTCATCCACAGCTGCAGCTTTGGGATCCTCCAACAGTTCCAGGCTGTTCTGAGTGGCATTCTGTAACACAGCAAGGAGTGATGAGCGCACAACCCTCAAAAAGATTGGACTACAAGTATCAGTGTGTAAAAAAAATAGGAACAATATTCTCAAAAACAGAGACAGATTATACTGAAAATGCCAAGCAAGTGAGCAACAAGGAGAGAGAAGTGATGTTCAGTGAGAATCTCTCACCTGTGGGGGTTCGTAGATGGCAGCCACCTCAGCTCTGATGCCCAGAGGGATGTCTTTGTGCTCAGTGTACTTGCCGTACAAGTATCCCATCCTCTGACTGCCCGTCTTCCTCCAGAAGTCCAGGAAGCGGTCAGCGATGGTGTGGTTCTCAAACATGATGTTGTCCACGTGTCTGTATTTCTGAGAGAAGAACAGAACAGAACAGAATTCATGCAACAGCGTTTGGGATTCATTGTGCCTTGGGGCATCTTTAGACATGAGCTGAGGTTTCTTCAAGTTTGTGGCAGCTCTGGCTCCACAAATCACAGGGTTGGGGGGTTCAATTTCCATACCTGTCTGTTGAGTGTGATAGCACTGGGCTGGCACTTGGTGCAGATCCCCTCTGGCCAGGGAGGGTGGCCCTCACAGCCCGACTTGATTTTGCAGCTGATGTTCTCTAGAGCTGCAAACTTCCCTCTGCAGGAGGTGAAACTGTGTTAGAACCTGGAAAAAAAGGAATCTGTGAATTTCTACTGGAGAAATAAAAAAAAAAAAAACAGCAACTTCTCACTTATCAGCTCCACCGGTCAGCTTGCGAAGGTATGCGTGGAATGACATGTGCTTCACTGGTGGGTCGAGGTGATTCAGGTAGTCTTCATCAAAAGGCTGGAAAGGAAAGAAGCCAGAGCCGAAGTAAGTTGAGGCTAAAACAGTCACATTAATGGTGTTAGCATGAAGATCTTTCAGAGCAAGAAACTAAAAACATATATGAATGTTTTTACCTCTAATGGTACACAGTGCACACATTTTCCAAGGGCACCATGGCGACATCTGTAACAAGAAGATGACGGTCATTGATCTGAGATCTGTATTCAAATACAAATCACTGGCATCGAAAAACAACACGTGGGTCTCTCTCTTACAGCTGTGGATCTTTGTTCCTGTAGATCTTGCCTTCCTGCTTGGCCAGATACTGATCGATCTCATCCTCCTGGACGTGAGGTGCCGAGAAGGAGCGAGGGAGCATGGAGGACGATGAAGAAGATGAAGAGACAGATGGTAGCGATGACGATGTGTGTGGGGTGGCCGTGTCCATCACCTCACCGGATGAAGTGGAGGATCCTGAAGGGAACAGAAACAGCATGTCGCCATGCCTAAAGAAAATAAAGAGAAACAAGATGAATAAATATGTAAAGAATATGGACAAAAAATTAAAACAATTTACTAAGAGTTACTAAATTCTGATACATGAATGAATGTGGAATAACCAGCTGCATTTAAATACATGTGACTTTTACTCAATTACCTTGTAAGAACATTAACTTTTTGTATTGGTTTTTGGTGGAATGGCATATTTGAATATCACAGGTGTGGAGCCACGATCAATATCTCAACCTGAGGTATGAGCAAAATGTGTAACAGAGATTTCTGTTTTGAAGCAGATTTTAGCAGCAACAAGAAAGATAAAAAAAACAAAAACACAGACAATCAGTTTTACTTTATCAGGGGCTTGCAAACTGAAAAACTGACTTTTTAAAATTCTGAATCTCACCCTGATTGTTTGAGGAGTAAAATCTACAGTGCAATGATGACAATTTGCTTTTACTTACTTGATCTTGAGCAGGCTGAGGGTTTTGTTCTGGGAGAAGATCTCTCCGGTCTTGTTGCGGTTCAGGTAAACAGAAAACCCATTGGAATTGAACCCAAACTCTTTGGCCACCTGTCGGAGACATGGGCGTAGTTTGCTGATTAGAATGAGTAACAACATTGTGTCATACAGCTGTATGCACATATCCTAAAATAAGAATTCCACTAACTCAGTACACCATGAAATGGTCTTGATGTTGAGTCTTAAATGAGTCTGAGCTTGTTATCGCGCAACATTTGCTCTTCCTCTGAATCCATTCAGGAGACAATTCAGATCAACACATGCCAGTTAAAGAGATGTGCATGTTAATGGTGTCCACTCACGACGGAAGTCACCAGATCAAAGCAGATTAACAAAGAGCCTCTTGGAACGAGAGAGTCACAGCTTGTGAGAACACCTCTTATGGTTGTTGCACAGTGAGCCAAACTCAGCTATTAAGAGCAGTCTGAGCAGGAGGAGAACGCCATGGCACTTAAACATCCCATCACATAACCTGCAGCCTGATGCTGATGGGTGGCCTGTGCTCCATCACTCGAGGTTTACTGAATTCAGAATCCATTAGTGACCTTTTGATCGGTACAGCGGACTCAAGACAGCACAGGTACCTTGGCATTAAAAGTGAACTCATTTTGGCACTTATTACAGGAAATGCACCGATTCCAATAAAACTAAACCGCCAGACTGAATTTTTTAATTCATCTTCAAGGTTGGTAAAACTAAGCAGAGAACAGTCCGAGGTTCTTTGAGCATAAAATCATTAAAGGAACACAGTGTAAGATGTTACCACTGTATGCTGGGTGAAACTGTATGAGACAGAATATCACTTGATGCTCCTTTTTATTCTGTCTCAGCTGCAGAAATATAAGCTGCAGGGCTCAGACTGTCTCTGCCCTCACTGCCTCATACCCGCTTTCCACTCCACCCATCACTGGCAGCACATCAGCAGGGAATGAAAACTACTCCGTCCATTGATCTGCAGGCTACACCGTCCTGCCTTAACACGGATACATGCATATTTAATGAGCTGCTGCTGGAATGGTCCGCTGTGACTGTTCTGCTCGAATATGCTTCTATTTTAGGTTTTTCCAAATCCAATGACTCAAATTAATTTGTGGTTATTTTGGGGTGTGAATAGAGGTCAGATGGAAGAAAACTAAGATGTTGTTCTTACAAACATATCCAAATTCAACACTTACTGTATATTAATTTATTCTGTGTGTTTATTATTCTGTTTCATATTGTGTGAGAGTGAAGCAAACAGCTGTGATGACAAGTGTACAAAGCAATGCGTCCACTACACTCCCTGAACACAAATTTCCCTGGCCTGCCACATGTCAATACTGGAAGTCAGCAGTGTAGGACTGACCTGCTCTGGTACTTCCTGCACAGCTTCATGCATAAATGAACAATGACCCGACACAAGCAAAAACGCAGGCAAACACAAGGGCACTTTGTGACAAAAATGTATAAATAGTGCTTGTGCTCGGGTGCAGGTATACAACACATTAAAGCCGTGGAGTACATGTTTCCTGCATGAAGACGGTATCTGTTCTACAGAAATGGACCCAAGAATTCAGAGTTAGACTTCTAACACTGTGATTACATATGAGGTCAAAAAATAAAAGAGAGTGGTGGAATAATGGTGCTATGATAAATTATACATCTTCCAGTCCAAATACACACTGTGCTTTAACATGTACATATCATTATCAAGCAAGCTGCACAAGCTCTACACAACTCATTCAATATTTATTCCAGCACTCTGCACTACTGTATTTTTGTTTTACTTTTTCATTGTTGCTATATATACAGATCCATTTTTCAACCTACTTGTTGGTACATAATAGCTAAATATGTATATCTATTAATCATCGTTCAGCCTTGTTGTCCTTGTTTTCAGCTGTATGTATTTCTATCTATCTATCTATCTATCTATCTATCTATCTATCTATCTATCTATCTATCTATCTATCAATCAATCAAACATTGTTGTTGGACATGAGTGTGCTGATTCTGAAGTTGATGCATGTGTGCATTTGACATTATGTATGACCTGTTCTGGCTGTTTCACACACACAGTACCTTCTTCAAAAAAGCAGCAGCAGTCTCCCTTTTGGTGGAGGGAATTTTCTTCATCCCATCTGGGGACTGTACCCTGATGATCTAATGAGACAAAAACAAACAAAAGACCAAATGAAACATCAGACATCAAAAATGCTTTTAGTGGTCTGGAAAGTTCGTGAATAACATGGACCTAATACAGATTCAAAATGACTTCCCCAACACCTGTCAACCACAACAAGGGAGCTAACCCCCCTCTCTCTGTCTTTACAGTGGTGTCAGTGTCAGGACATTATGACAACGATGACAGTGCAAAAAAGTAATGTTAACGTTAGCTTATGAGCCTCCACTTTAAACCAAGCAGCTTTACTATTAACACACGAAGACGTTGGCTTTGAACAACACATCGTTAGCTGAATCTGTCATACTGTGGGGGCAATAAAAATATCACTTTTAGTGAATCAACAACACCTTGGCTTCCATTACATCCACCGAGAATATTCCAGCTAATGTTTGGCTAATGAGCTAAACACGCTACACAATGGTCAAGAATTTTTTACTCCTGAAATTGTGCCGGTTATGTGGCATCCCCGTTTGCAAACAATGCCTCTTTTTATTCGAATGTCGCCAGCTAACCAAAGAGCTAAGATTAGCCGGCTAGCTAAACAGGCCCTAGTCACTCTTTGCTAATGATAGCCAGCTAACGTTAGCGACCAAGCTAATTCTGCTGCCTCATCACTCCGGACTTCGGCTAAGAGGCTAGCTAACAGGTTAGCATGAGCACAACCTGCTGTTATACTTACAATGTTGTCTGCCATGTCGCTCGGGTGAGTTCTCCCGACTGATATCGCCGTGTTAGTCGACAGACACACTAGATTAAAAAAATCACGTAGCGTTACTGTCTATGTCAACGAAACTCCATCCCACAACTCAAACACCGGGTGTTACAGACATTGGTGTCCGACCGTTTCCCACCGGTCCCACACCGAAGCGACCACGGCAGAAACAGGGTTTTTTATTTAAGAGCTGAAAACACACGTTCCTCTTTTTTCTTTACTCTTGAAAGTGCTAGAATATTTCCACTCCCATGCTGAACAGTAACAGTTAAGAAAGCCATATTGTATTGCCAGTATATGTATATATGTATACATATATATATACTGTATATATACATATATATACATATATGTGTGTGTGTGTGTGTGTGTGTGTGTGTGTGTGTGTGTGTGTGTGTGTGTGTATATATATGTATATGTATATGTATACACATATTGTGTGTATACATATACACTGTGTTTAATCCGATTAGCCCAAATAAGACACACAGGACATTGTGTCAGGTGCTGTTCAGTATTAGGTGGTTTTTGGGTCTATAATAGTCATTTATAGTGTAGGCCTTTATTTCACTCATGTTTCTCAGGCCCCTTTTTTGTATTACATGACTGTTGTAAATCAACGATGTGTAACTATGTGACAACTTTGTTACTTGGCCATTTTGGTCAGGTCTCTCTTGTAAAAGAGACAATATTTGTATAATGATTAGACAAAATAAGAATATTAAAATCTATTTTAGGCCAATGGAGGAGTTTTATGTTTATAAACTTAAAGTCTAAATCCCCCTTTTCTTAGTAATGTATATTACACGTATCAAACCAGTTGCAATGATCTTAAAAAGTTCATATCACCCAACCACCGTATGAAAGCACTAATAATAAAACCCCAAATGTTATCACTTTATCAATGTGTGTATAGGTATGCACATGTATGTATGTGTGCATTTGTTTTAACTTGAAGCCTAAACTCACTATCAGATGACTCACTCCCACTCTGAGGAATGGTTTGATAAATGAATAATCCACCGTTTCTATTTTTCTCTTTTTATGCTTTATTATTATTGCTATTATTATTATTTTCCTCATCCTGTAGAGAGGACAAAGCTCCATTACACATCTCTTCTGGTCTGTACTTAAACATCCATTCCACTCATCCCTCTGCCATCTTTCGCTACTACAGTGCAATCGTTGGAGACATCATGTGAAGAAAAGGCTTTTATCATCAGGGCAAAATGACCAATGTCCTTGTTATTCAATTAGATTAGAAGAAATCTCAGAGCTAAAGTCAGGATCACAGAAATGATATCACAAGTTCAGAGGCTGAATGCAACTTGAAGCGTGAATGTATTGATCTTAAGTTTACAACAGACAACTGTCTAAACATGAACACGATGAAGGCTCAATGATGATGATGATGATGATAATGATTTTGATGATGATGATGACGATGAAAAGGACATAAATGTAATACTGAATGATGATGAAAGATAAAGGACGATGAGGATAAGATGTAAAATGTTCTATTCTAATGGATGATGCTAAAATAAAACACAAACAGAAACACACAGGGCAGCACAGTGTCATGTATGAGAATGAGAAATAAACATGTAATAAACATATTTTCATATACATTGATATTATACAAGGGAGATATACAAATAGAGGAGATATGACACTAATGTTAACACAAGTAAACCCATGGAAGATATGGGCTAAGATGGGTTGTTAGTGTGATCAAATGAAGAGCAACACACACTACTGCCCTTCCAGAGGTCATGTTTTTCTAGCCTTTTTTCCCTGAAAGTACTGACTCACATGTATCAAACACTAGCAGACTTTCACATGTTATGATGGTAGAAATTATAGAGGAAAATAAATGAACGAAAAGGTGAAGAACATTAATGTATCCTGGTGGAAATCATCAAAACAGAGGGAGAAGAGGGAAATCTGATGATGGATGATTAACATTATCCCACTGAAAAGTTACGCTCAGCAATGGCAAGCTGGTGTCTGGTCTCTACAGAATACAAGGTTGTTTTTTTTTTTTGTATGTTAAATGTTCGGCGTTGATGGATGAAGCCTCTGAGGTGGAGAAAGAGGCGCCGAGGCACGTGAAGCGGGAGCCCACCCCCGAAACTTCACGGGTCTGTCACTTAAACTCAATTTGAGGCTGCCTTGCTTGCGTAAGTTTCATGTTTTGTCCGTGAGAAGAATAGAAAAGAATAGGAAAGGAGAAGAAAAGGAGGATAGCGAGAGAAGAGAAGAGGATGCTGGGAAGGATTTTAGAGTGACAGTGCAGATCTAGTGACATCATGAGAATCAAAACAACAGATCCTAAACATGAGTAGATGCTGTGTGAGAACTGCAGAATCAGAAGAATAATCCAGTGTAAGAAGACAGAAAGTTGTTTTTTTTTTTTTTTGGATTTTTTTTTCTCTTTTTCCATTTTTTGTGTTTGTTACAGTTCATTGTGGTAGTTTGTTGTTTGGAATAGTTCCATGTAAAGAGAGGAGACGGAGCCTGAGGCAGATGGCTTGAAGTGCATGGATGTGGCCTGTAATCCTCAGGGGATTGCAGGGAGGTGCACGAAGGCTCAGATGATGCCGTACTGGGCCAGCTCATGCAGCTCCAGGTGATTGAAGGCCTCCCAGGGGCAAATGACAGTGATGTCTGCAAGAGAAGACGGAGATGTGAGGTCGTTCAGGCCCCTGCAGATCACAGAAACTGATATTAGGTTGCATTTTAAGATCTGAGGTGAACTCACCTGTGCCTAAGCCCTCCATTCCAGGGATATCGTCACCAAAGCTGCAAAGAAAAAATGGATTACACACGATAACTTATTATTATTTCTCAACCTCTAATGAAAACGTGTAAATTATTTAAGGCATACCCCTGGATTCCCTTCTTTGGAGGCTTGCTCTTGAACTGACGGGTCTGCCTCTGCTTGAACTTGGGGGGCCCCTTGCGTGGAGTGGCGGGGCCCCCGGTGACACGGGTGGCCGACTTGATCTCGGTTTTGGGCGGCTCGAGATTCATTGTGCGCAGTTATGGTTCAGAGACACCTCTCTGAAGTGTAGTCGTGGTGGTGATAACCTTTATTTTCAGGGAAAGAGAAAGAAAAAAGTCTGGGAATTCATCCAGACCAATGTATCACATGAAAAGATGGAGGTAAAGGGCCATTTCCTCCCAGTTTTTCTCTGTAAATCCCATTTATGTGCAGCAAGGTGTTTTCTAAAATCCGCTATTTAACCATCAATTTCATGTAAAAGTTGCGTACAGCCTCTGTCACCTCTGTCTGACATTACAGGCCTTAATCCTCTCACTGATCTGACGAGCACCAGCCAGGATTTACACTCATATTTCCCAGTGATTGAATGTCTGAGGTGGACTACCTTGTAGCCTGTTCTGTGAGGATGACCCAATTTCCCATAATCCCAGGCTCAAGTTAATAAGTACTCCCCTCCTCTCTCTGTTTCAAGCCGGCCGTCCACACGTAATCTTGTTAGAGCAAGGACAGCAAGGCAGATATGCTGAGAGTGCACTGAGGGTCTAAATGATCAATCCGCTCACCGTGTCCCAGAGACAGTGATTGAGCTGAACAGGTCTTAACAACGAGGTGGTCATACAGTATTTCTCTGATCACAGCATGAACATGAAGAATGTGGCCATCACAGCCTAATAAACTTTGGTCATACTCTACATATAGAATGTATGGTGGCTTTATATCAAAATATGATTGGTCTCTCCACTCCACTGTCCATTTTACCTGTTTGCAGGTGATGCTGCATCCACTCAGTCACTCTTGAAATATGTTAAAAGCTTTAGTGTTACGAATCTGTTTACATCAGCACCAACACTCTGTACAATAAACAACAGCCAGCTCAAATCACTAAGAGAACCAAACAACTGACATCAGGTGAGAACAGCATCAGAACACCTGACTGAAAAATGTTCCACTGAGGTACAACGGATAGTTGCACTGTTGTCAGATCTGTATGGTACTGATTATGTTCACACTGTAGACATTTTCCAAACTTAAAACAGACTTATCCATTATATTGTTGTTGTTGTTGTTGTTAAAGAATAAATTCCTTATTTCCTGACTGGTCCACATTGTATCTGTCATCACTGCACTATCGTTCAAAGCCTGATGGAAGTCAATGTTGTAAAACAATCTGTTGTATTGTAATAAATCACAAGACACAACACAAGTCATCAAGCAGTGACTTATTTTCATATGTGGAATCACATTATGATCAGCTAAAATTTAAAAAGGAACAAAAAATGTTCTAAGGCCTAATTATCTATTTTTTTTTTAATCTTCTCTTGAGATCTGAATCACATTTTCAAGAGAGTTCCATCTGTTGTTACCTTTACTTGATTCTGCATTGATTTCCATCTTTTCAGTCAGATCATTTCTGCAGCTCAAGAGGTGATAATGGAAATATTCATAATATCCATTGACTTCCATGCAGCTCCAGAATAGTCCCAAATGGTGATAAATGATAAATCCCAAATATGTCAGTCATAGTGATGGTGGTGGTGGTGGTGGTGGTGGTGGTGGTGCGGTGTGGCGGTCTACTCACCGGCTGCTTGGGTGAAGGACAGCCAGACGAGTGGGTGCAAGTGCAGCACAGGTCTGTCTAGCAAATGAGTTGGAGTTCTATGCTAGGCTCGCTGTGAGGGCCACTCGGGGCTTAGGGCCCCTCTTATATGCTGAGCCCTGCAGAAGATTATGAGCGCGCCGCCTCCTGCTCTAATGTCAACACTCCACATGTTTCGGGGTTTTGGTCAAAGAAGGTGAAAGTGTGTGAACGTCCAAAATTTTATCTTTGTGATGATGCGATGTTCACTGAGTCATCATGCAGCGTTGATCATTTTAAATGTGTGATGTCAGTTTTCAGTTTAAGTGTTGGTTTTAGATTCTGGTTGATGATTTGAAAAGTATTAGAATTAATACAAATAATTTATATACAATGACTTTTTGCACTTTATCCAGTATCTGTGATGAAACCAAGGATGTAAACTATTCATTTTGATGTTGTTCACTTTGTTTTCCCTCAGCATGATGGAGGCCTACTGTGACACGCATCTCCAGAACACTCAAGAAAACACCAAGCAAAGCTAATCAGATCACTGGATACTGGATACATGAGATAATACAGCCTGTTGATATAGATTATGGATGCAGCAGGACGCTTCCTGAAAGGCCTACCAGCCCACTCCCTCTCTGTTATGCAATCGTCTCACCATCTGCTTCAGACAAAACCTTCAAATCCTCCACCTGCAGAAGTCTCTTAGATCAACCTAATGTGTGTTTCAGTGTAATTACCTGCGGTGAGAGTGCTCTCCGTTTAACAGACAAGAGAATAATCCCACACCTGTGATATAAAATCACATCCCACACTCCAGAAATCAATCACTACACAGCCAATCAGGACTTCCTATTGATTAATCCATTTGGATTTAAAACTCGGACTTACAAGAGACAGATAAATTTTTTAAAAAGTATGGTGAAAATTAATGTAGCAAAAACTGAAATATCCCGTTTGAATGGGTCATTACCCCCCCTCCCAAAAAAAACAAACCAAACAAATAAAAAACCAAACAAAAACAAAATCCATACATTCTGATCCCCAGCTCGACAGCATCTGTCATTAGACCCTCTTTGTCTGATTAAAACCCACGTCACCAGAGCTTTTGATCATATCTCATGATCTTGATCCCCAATCTCTTTCCTTTATGTTCCTTCACTTTTGGTGTTTGAGTTTCACACTGCAGAACGATGTATGTTCACGATCATGTGTACAACGTACAACATTGCAACATTGGAGTATTGCAACATACTCCATCGGTTGAATATGCAACTTACACAAGTGTGATGTGGAAACTTAAAGTCAACTGAAATTTGACAGTTCAAAAAAGTCAGAGACATTTTCAGTCTGACAGTGACGTTTTAAATATTTTAATTTTCGTAGATTCTGGATTTTTCAACAGGTGAGAATGAGTGGATGTAATTATAATGTAGAATAGAGAAGATTTAATGTTATATGGACAAATCATATCAGACAAACAGAATTAAAGGGTTTGCTATTCATAGAGATTTAAAGTTCACTTCTGATGTTGGAAACAGAAGTTGACAAAATAATCTCACCACCAGGTCCATTTAGTAGCATTTTGACTGCTTCTGATGAATATCATGTGATATAATAAAAAGCTCAAGAACATAAAACATTATTGAATTCTTAGGTGTTAGAGAATTTATTCTTTATTCTTTAGAGAATTTTAAGTTGTTATGAACTGTCCTTGCTCAGTCATATTAAAATTGATTTGTCCCAGTTTCTTTCTTTTTTTTGAAGGGGGGGGGGGGGGGGGGTGGGGGGCGTGCAGCTTGTGGGGCTCACGGTTTGTCATCTCTTGCCTTGAGGGCGTGTCCTTCCAGCTGCTCCTGATGACCCCTAAGCTCTCAGCAGGAGGGCTCTCCCAGCTCTCTGTGCATTAGTGAGTGAATGTTCTCACTCGTATGACACACACCACATTATCTGATACAATATGCACAAGAAATCAAAATCTTTAGTTTAATATTAGATTGAATTTTGGGTGTATTATTAACTAAATGTCACTGAGTATAGTACAGTACAGTTATTTATAAAGGTTCAATTCCAGTCATCTCAGTGACCCGCAGAACTGAAATGACCCTGTATCTACAGTTTACTCATGTGATCAGGTGCAGCCTCAGGTTGGCAGAATATTACACACTGGCATGATGCAAAGTGACACATTGCAGTGGTGGTATGGGCAGTAATCTGCCTTGAGTTTGTTTCCATCACGTCACAGTCACTGCTCTGTGTATGATGAGTGAAACGCCTCGTTTGTAATCCGCTGTGTAACCCAGATCAAAGAAGAGGTGAGTGCTGTGCGGCTGGCAGAGCGTGTACAGGAGCTGCCCACTGGCTCCTGTGTAATCAGGATTTATACAGTGTCACTATTCCAGACTAGTGCTGACTCAGTCGGGGAGATCAGGGTCAGCGTCACCTCAGAACCTGTTCCTGCGAGATTGTGAGATGAACAAGGAGCAGACTGTGTTCACCTGCTGAGACCCAGCTGACTGAAAGACGTCATTCTAACATGGCAGGACTGAACATGCTCCGTCTGTGACATGATCCACCTGAAGAATCCTCCTTCATGCATACAAATCTTATTTAGTTCAATTGAAACTTTTTATATTATACATTTAAAATGCCAAAATTTACATTTAGATAGTCAATTGTTAACTTGTTTAAATATAATTTAAGTAGTGCAACCTTTGATTGATCTCTTAAAAGGCAACCTTCTTCTTCTTTACTTGTTTTTATTCAAGTGAAAACTATCTGAAAACTCCTATATTATAATTAAAGTAGATAAAGTCTGAGATCATGAAATGGAGCTGTTTGTTCTTGTTGGATGAATCCACATGATGATGAAATGATCAGGTTAAGAAGATAAGTCAAAATATTTCATCCTAATGAGAGTGGACGTATGGTTTTATGTGTATGTGGCGCTCCCTAGTGGCTTTTCCTGGTGCTGACGTGATGCCAAAGAAAACAGATCTCAGAACAGCTCTTTGAAAGAAAATTTATTTAACAAACACATCCTGAAAATAATTTTAAAATACATAATTTAAATATGCTTTAAATATAACGAAGCAAATGATCTGCAAACACTTACAAAATATACTTTTAACATATCAGTTCAAACTTCAACTGATAAATCACAGATCTTTGCAAATGTGCTTCATGAATAAAGGAACATGACAGTGAAACAGTGAATTACACCGATGAGTTAAGTGAATTTTTTCTAATGACATGAGCTGATATGTTAATTCTAAATCACACATACTGTACTAACGCCACACTTTCAGGAACAAACACTCCATGCTCCTTATGACCTAAAACAAAGACTAACTCATTCATTCCTGGAGTGGGACAGGTTGAGTTTGATGGTAACATTTTAGGATGAAATTTAGGGATTTTTTTTGGCATTGTTCATATCACTCATAATAAATGATGGGTGATTGTAGTCTTATAAAGCTTTGAAGCTCTGTTTCTATTTGTGCAGAAAAAAAAGTTTCAAAGCTTCAAACAAAGCAGATCCTTCACAAAACCTACAGTGGCTCCTCAAGACTCCAGTCTTATCGACCACTCAAAGCACTTTACACTACAAGCCACTTTCACCCATTCACACAGCGCTTTACTTTCACGCACACTCACACACCTTAGGCCCAAGAACACATCGACATGTGGAATAGAGGAGCCAGGGATTGAACCACTGAGCTTCTGATTAGTGGACGACCTGCCCTACATCCTCCTAGGAAATCATAAAATTCCACTGTGGACATTAATGGGTCAAATCTTTAATACTTTTGTACTTTTGTTTTGAGGCAATATGCTACAATAAAATAATTAATAATAAATTTCCACAAAGCCTAAATATAAAATACTTCTGTTGACACAAAATCTCTCTATATATTAAATATATATAAATAATAACTTATTGGTGTAGTTCAGCCTCAGTATCACTGTGTGCATCACCATGTTTCTTAATTATTCTCCTTCTCTTATCACACTAATGTCCATCACATTAGATCACAAAACTTTCCAAACTGAAAAACTGAATGAAGCTCTTTCTGAAGCTTCAAATGTCACCTATCACATGGTATTCTTCGTTAGATACAAACTCCAACACTGTGTTGAAACAGTGACTTCACAGGAGTGAAAGGAGCTCCGGAGCTCCAGAGTTCCAGCATCGTCTGCCCGCTTTTTAGTAATAATCATGTTGTACTCAGGAAGTTAATTGCTGAGATCTGACATCACTGAAAAGAGGTCTAACTGGTCAAGAACCAGGATCAGTCAGATAATCATACTGATAGGAATCATGGGCAAAGCTTCCATCATAAGAGAAGCTCGTGTTGATTTTCTGAAATGTTCTGCAGATATGAAATATACAACCAAAGGAGATGGAGGTGAAAATGTGGAGTGTGTTATAAAGTGCTTACACTCGAGGCCACTGGCAGTAAATACATCAGTCATGTCTTTTTCAACAGTCTAATCTCCATCTTTAAGTAGGTTTTAAGGTTCTCGTCGAGGACGTTCTCCTCAACAGCGGCGAGCGCCCGGTCGCCTCCGTCGTGGTAATACTCCAACAGCTGCTCCGCATGTTCGATCCACACACAGTTGTGACAGCCACTCATGCAGCAATACGTGGGAGCAGGCGGTGGACCCTGGTCAGGAGACCAAGCAGAGGTACTGCGGCTGGGTTCTGGTTCAGTGCACTCAGGGGAGTCAGTCAGCGTGGGAGGAGGAGGAGGAGGTGAATGTGGTCCAGTAGAGAGGCAGCGAGTGGTCCCTATGTACAGACCTCTCCTCCATAACTGCTGAGGGCAATGATAGAAACGATGTCTCATGTGCAGCAGGGACAGGATGCACAGCTGAAAAACAACAGAATATGTTGTATGATTAATCAATAATCAAAGTCTGAAAACATCTTTTTTACATGTAATTACTTCTTCCCTCTGTATTTCTAGATGGAGGAAGACATGGAGAATCTGAAATGAGGGAATCATTCAAACATGTAAAACTAGTGAAACAGGGACATGAAGAAAGACAGTGTGAGGAAAGAGACCAGACTGTTCACAAAGCTGTGACATCACTTGTTCTGCTGTAAGGAAAAACTTCAAAACATAATGTTGACAGCAGGAAAATCACAACTGTAAATGGTACAGCCCTGCTCCATTTAGATGTCACAGTATCATATATGAATGGGAAAGCAGAACAAATGACATGACCCGATACTAGCACTCCTACGTTGTTAACAGTGATCTTGTGTCTATCATATACAGTTCAGTCCGCATAAAACTGCTGCTTCTAAACAGTGACAATACAGTCCCACTTTCTGCCTCTTACATTATTACTAAATACTGGTTTAACTACTGACACTTTCATTGATGTTAAGATTCCAGTGTAATTATCACTGCAAGTTGTAAGATAGGTTCAGTTTTTTCAGTCAGTCTTAAAGCAGCTGCCTTTGTACACATTAAAAGCATTATTTGTTTACTTGTTTCCCTTGTCCCTTGACAAAACCCACAGTCCTTATTCTGTCGAAAAATACTTTGTGTACAGTGCTGTGCAAAACTATTTTCAGTGCAGTGATCCACGTTGCCCAGATCAGGGCTCTGTGAGGGCCACACCATCTCTGGCAGGACTCCTTGTTCTTCTGGTCTCTGGAGATAGATCTTTATGTCTCTGGCTGTGTGTTTGGGCTCATTGTCCAGCAGCAGAATGAACCTGGGACCAATCAGACGCCTCCATGATGGGATTGTGAGACGGATCTAATGTGCCTGAAACTTTTACACAGGGAGAGACGGCAGACAGATTTTGTACCTCGTGATAAGTCTTCAAAGACACTGTCTTACTGTCGTACAAATGATGATAACATGACAGATAGAAACCGTGACTTGGACTAACGAAGTCTAATCAAAGTACAAGGTGTGATTAAAAACTTACTAGTCTTGTCTGTGTGATACTGAGCTTCGGCCCAAAACTCAGCTAAATTAGCTAAAGTTAACAAAGCTACAAGCGGCTTTTCTCTGTCTTATAGATGACTGTGAAACACAATAGAGGCTCCCGTTGTTAAAACAGAAGAAACAATACGGGCTATTGTATATAAATACAACCAAGAGAGGCGAGTAAAGGAAAGGTTAGGTCAAAGTCAACGCCTGGGAATAATGAATGCTAATTTAGTAGCTTCCGTACCGTTAGCTTACCTTCTGTAAAGATACCGACGACCTCACTGCATTTACCCCCAAACACAGCATCGCCGGAGAACATACGGAGCCTGGTTATGTATCTGAATGATTCATTTACACGATATTGTACACTGCTTCTCCCTCCAGGTGTTGTATCCACCGTTATACTTGTCTTGCAAGCTCGTTGCGTCAATTCATTTCGTCCTGAACTATGACCTTTGTGTGTCGTTGTAAACAAAATAGTTCATTGGCCGACGGAAATGAAATCAAATGGCATTCTTTCTAAATTTTAACCAATAGAAAGCGCAGAACAGTTTGAGGGCGTGCCGTAAGAGACCGGCTGCATTTACGATCTCTGTCCAGCAGGTGTCAGTATTGCATACATATTTGCTATGTAAAGATGTACTAGAAAGAGGCAGGCTGCAATGAAGCCTGTACAAATATCACATCAAGCTATAAGGAGACAAACAACCCACACATTAAATTATAAGGACATCATATGTTTGTGTGTCTTTATGAATATTCCAAATATGTAACAGTGTAATACACATTATTTATCCTTTAATAAAGAATATACTGCATTATTTGATAGTGAGTTTTTGTTATGAGTCAGAAGTCACTGTAGCTTAGGTTCATTTTGTTTTGTATTGTTGCCATACACAATTTAACAGGCCCAGCTAATTGCTTTAAACTCTACTGTCTGCAGCTCAGAGGCTGCATGTGCCTTGTCAGGGCTATGTCATCAGTTGCTGAGACTGAGCAACATGATTTCCATTTAGTTGCACAGGTCAACATGTTTATTAAGTGTGTGTTTACAAGCTAGATGCTGGGCTTGTTTTTAATGTGGTTACAATTCCTTTAAAATGTATCTTTGTTTGTTTACAGCAAAAAAACTATTATACATTATGTCACAATTATATGAATTATAGGACCTTCCCTGAAAAACAATGAAGAAGAAAACTTTTGAAGAAAACTTTTTTTTTGTTTGTTTGTTTTATTTTGCCTTGTCTGTTGGTGAATGGCTTCAAAATTTAGTTATCACATTTTAGTAAAAAGACTCTGCTGTGGTGAAAAAAAAAGAGACGAATTATAATGCCACAGGAATAACACACCAAAGCACACCTGATCATTTTGCAATATGCGTTTATCTGAAAGTAATGCATTTATTATATGAAATGAAAACACAAACTTTAGGATTTGGGTTTGCTGGTTTTAATTTGAGACATCACAGCCCAAACTTTAGACATACTTGTGATTTGCAACTTAGTCCCACCTCTGGTAGAGGAAACTGATATGTTCCCCATACAACTGTACTAAAGCTGGAGTCATATTTAGGTTTCATAATGTAAGCACAAACTATTATTACAGGGTCTCTTTAAGGTTTTCACTGACCTAGATTTTGATGAATTATGTGTCACTGCACTGAAAGAGCATTAAAACCACAGTAAAGCAGATTTAGTGAGTGAAACAACTTCACTGTGCTCGTGAGTGAATGTAAACCCTCTTTTCCATGCAGTTTCTCTTTGTGTGACTGTGGTTCAGTGATGCCATACCTACCGTACCCTGCCACTTTCTTAACTATGTGACCCAGTCACTGATCCATGAGGAGATGTGTGTGTGTGTCTGTGTGTGTGTTTAGTATATGGAAGAGAGCGTGAGTCTGAAGTCCCCACAGACCTCAGTGTTTGCAAGCCACATCCATGGTAACATGGTGTGGAAACACGGCAGCTGCTGGGCCTAGCATGAGATACCAGGTGTGTGGTGGGGCATGTTATCTCACCAGAGGCCCTGCTCACAATGTGACTTTATCCCAGGGAGAGGCTCTGCCTCAGTCACAGTCATGCTTCATAGAAACTCAGACCTTTATTCAAACACATAAAACCAACCACACTTTAATGGTGGCTGATATTATTCCGAAAAGACAGAGGGATATCGAATCATCTCTAAAGAGTAACAAATAGATGAATAGAAGGTAGCTGTATAAACAGAATGAACACCAACATGAATTTCAATAGCCTCAGTGATTCAGTATTATATTATGATGATGGCTTTTATCATTATCATAATATGTTCCACTCCACAGAGGTTTTTGTTATCGGGAGTTCATATTTCAAACAAAATTCAAACACACAGAACAGATTTGAATCAATTCATACAGTGACATAATGTAGATATAATAAGCTGTCCAGTGGATGAACGGATGGATGGATGGATGGATGGATGGATGGATGGGTAGGTAGGTCAAATGAAACCAAGACAATAAGTAGGTAGGTAGGTAGGTAGGTAGGTAGGTAGGTCAAATGAAATCAAGACAATAAGCTAAAACTTGGAGCTAAGGGGAACTGCTGAGTTGGGTGACAATTGCTGTTAACACAAGAGTGGAAATGCCTTATAATATTGATATAGCAAAGATGTTGATATGGAAAACACTTGTCTATTTACAAATCTGGCAGACATGGCAATAAAACCAAAACAATTAGCTGAAACGCTCTGTAGAGCGGAGGGGAACTTCAGAGTGAGGGGATCGTTCTCTGAGGGGTTGTGATGACTAATAACACCATTAGCATGCATACAGTCATTTGATCCATCATCAATAAAAATAAATAAATCAATGCAAGGCATTTACTTGTAATGGAGTATTGTTACTCTGTTGGTGTAAGTAGTTTTATTCAAGTCAAGGATCTGAATACCTCCTTTACCACTTGACACAACACAATCATGAGAAATATTATGTAAAATGTTCATTTTGCACATTATAGGAAAAAGAGATGCATTCATGTACAATGTAACTAAATATAGCTCATGGTTAAGATGATCTAGCAGTGTTTGGTATCGGCTCGTGTGGGTCAGCTCAGAGAGTCTCCCAGGTATGTCACGTATGTGAACACTGAAAGGTCTGTTTTCTCCAAGACTGCCACCAGCCTCTTTAGTCAAACAGCCCCCCACCCCTCTGCTGCTGGATTAGGTTTATCTCAACACCTTTTCCCTTGGAAATCCTGGAGCCCTACAGTCCCGGGAAGGCATTTCCGGAGGGGCCCTTTGCCTGCAGATTTGGTGAAAGACAGATTAAGTCAAGCACATGAAATACTTAAAGAAAAGAAGCTCAAGGGAGGGAGACTATTTTTGATAAAGTTTGAAATATTTCACATGACCCAATGGTTCCCAAGGTACGGACTGAGGACTCCCTTGGGTCTTTAAGAAAATTCCTGGCAGCCTTGTACAGATGAGTTTGACATATCAACATTATTTAACTCCATGGACGACTTAAATTTGACAACATTAACAGCAAGATGGTGGGTCATTTTTGGAATCTGGTGGCTCTATTGGGACAAAAACTAGCAAGAGTGTGTATCTTCAACAACAAAAACCTTTATGGATGAATTCTAATGCAGGAAAGTTTTCAAGGATTCTTGATATAAAAAAAAAAAGCTTGACTCAATACATACAAGACACAGCTTTGCTCTGGCTGCAGACATTCTGCAGGAGCTGAGGGATTAGCTTCATCACTGATAATCCTACTGAAACCCAGAGTGCACAAAAGGACTGGAAGTATTTCTAACAACTTGTTGCACATTCTACAAAAATGCACTGTCCAACTGTGTATTGGAAAGATTTTCCAGGAATGTAACCCAAACAAAGATATAAAAGAAAATAATTTTAGAGATGCATCAATGAATAAATAACAAAATAACAACTTTATCGCCTCAAATCAGAGGCAAACGACATGTTCCCTCTATTGTGGAGGGTTTAGCAGAGGGGTTGTTCAGAGTTTGGATTATCTGGGCTCATGACATATACTTCTGATACTTTAGTGGTTCCTGAGTGAAGGGATATTTTCTAACTGCAGCTGTGTCAACACTCTGGGCAAACAGGTTCCCTCAAGTCCCTCAAAATAGAAAAAAGTGGCAACAAGGTTTTTACTGTTTGACTGCACCCACTTCATGTGCAGAGATGCACCAACAGCAGCCTCTCAGATAACGAAGCATTCGTGGATCTGCGAGGATGAGCTGGGAATGTGACAGCCTCGGTTAAAAAAGGTAGCAGGGAGGTGTTTTGGTGCTCAGGTGTCCTTCCTCAAGGTCTTCCTGCCTGACTCACAGCACCAGCTTTGTCCTGAGCGTACAAAGACCACACTGTTCATTTATCGCAGAGTGTAAGGCAGCTGTGCCACTGCCCTGAAATGACAAGTCAATGAGGCGCACCTCAAATGGGAACTTGTCAGAATTGGCAGAAACATGTTTGTGTATGTGTCCGGAAGCTGAAACAGGAGAGCGGCGAGTTTACTCACACAAGTCAAACTGAAACTAAAATTAGAAATCAATATATTTTGTGTTTGATTGAGTTGGGTCAGAGTTGTAATTACCAAAAAAACGATGGCAATGATTTTAAATGTGATGATGCATCATCTGCATAACCATATTTCCATACACATACACATACACAGATAGTGATCAGTATCAAAGACATAGGAACCCATGCATTATCTCTCAAAATATGTGTATGTATGTCTATTTTTACCATATAAATCTATAACAGTGTCTATAAGAGTTTAACACAACGTAGATATATCCTCAAAGTCTTAGTGGCTGATGATTCTAATGACTTTCAAAACAGAGCAAAGGCTTTTCCCTCAGAGGGAGTTCCAATAACAAGGCAAACAAGGGAGTCATCAGAGGAAGAGTCTAATTAAGCACAAATAGGGAACAGTTCCAGGTAAAGCTACAACAGCTACTAAGAATCAATCCTTCAGTGGTTTTTAACCCTGTAACGAGGGATTGGCAAAAAGGTACTTCTGTGTTTGAAGAGTTCACAAATTAAAACGAGACTGTACTCCACTAAAAGACAACCGCTGCTCAAGTATCTGGTCTTTTAAAAAATTCATTGTATGTTCTTGTGAAACTACAGATGCTGGAAATTTGGTGACAAAGTGACCACTCACTCTCTCAGATGCGAACTGGCCGGAGGCTAACACTTGTAAACAGGCTCTGAGCCTCTCTTCTGACTGGCTGACTGTTTTCTGAGTGATCCAATAAAAATCAGGAAAACAGTCAGAGAAACCAAATCCTGCAAGGTTTTGGATGATGGGTCCAGGTGGGCGGGGCTTGGGGCGGGGCCTGCAGCATGGCTGATAGTGGTAACTACATTGTTGTGACATCACAAAGTTCCAGAAGTCCTGACGGCTGGTTTTAAGGCTCAGTTTCTGAATACAGGCTGTGTGCATTTCTCTGTGGACTGAGCGCTTTGATACTTTCACAGTATTAATATAGAAGCTAGACCTGCTCACATGGACACATGGACATCTACTTTTATACTAAATGGGACCTTTAATGCAATGTGATTCAACCACTTACAGCCCGCTGGCCATCAATATGAAAAAGTAGACTCAGCTGACTCCTCTAATCCTCCAACCTGTAAATCACTGTTCAGTGAATGAACTCAGTGTTTACTCTGAATACAGCTCAGGTCAAGCTGCTGGTAAATCATTCTTCAGTTTTGCTGGCGAGGTCACATGAAGGTCTGCGATGGTTGAGTAACTGTAAACGAAGGGACGTGAATGCACAGTGTGTTTCTCTCAGGTGAGAGAGGGTGCACTGACCAATCAGTGGCCCTGGATATTAACACCTCAGTCATTAAACACCTCCGGCCCATGTTCAGTAGCTCTGTGGAGCAGCAGCAGGAAGTGAAGCTGTTAACGAACAGACTCAATTTACTCCCTGGAAAGTTGTTTTAACTTGAACGTTCGTGCTAAGATGAGAGAGAAAAGCAGAACAACTGAGGACTGTGAAGGTGCACCTTTGCTCCTGATGTGAACTCGCTGAGGGGTGAGGGTGAGGCCTGCAGGGTTTGGATGGGAGGGGGTGGGGCTTCTCACTTGGAGGAAGGTGGGTGTTATTTAGGAGAGACAGAGGTGCTTTCAGTCGGACTGTGAAGTGCCAGAGCAGAGCTGTAGTCTCAGGATTGGCTGCCAACTATGAGCTGTGTTTATCAGTCAGTAAACAAAAGGAAACTGCAGGGGCTTTAAAGTGTTGAAAGTCGTGCTTTTCTTTGAGTATCTCCATTTTAAAGCTGCACCAATCATTAGATTTAATAATAATAATGCATCAAATGACTGCGTGTGTTGAGGGGGTTGCTCATAGTGACAAACACACTGAGAATTATCACCTGACTCTGCAGTTCGCTTTTCAACCCCAACTTGATTGTTTGGTTTCAGTCTCACTGTTCTGCTCTAACGTTGAAATGCTGCTTAAATGCTAAAGCACCAAAAAATAATCCACAAATATATACATGTTCTTCATAATGAATAGGTTTTTTTTTTCACATTTTTACCTTTAATTTGTTTATTGAAGCTAATTTGGTTGATGGACTTATAATGGGATATTTTTTAAAGTGTAATCCTGTAGTTTTTACTTAAGCTAAAGATATGAAGTTGTTTGAATGATCTAACTTTGAGATGCAAAGTCTGAAAAGTGTGTTTTCAGTGTACACAACCTCTGTGACTACATTACATCTTCTGTGTTGTGGATATCAAAAAGCTCCACTGCAGCTTCTTCCCCTGTTGTGCTGTTCATGTAGTTCACTGCAGTTTATTTCCCAGCTCGATCGAACGCTCTGTTTGTGTTTGTGTGTGTGACGAACTGATTGGACAAACCGGCTCGGCGTCTCAGACACTTGCGCTATCAGCAGGATACAGGCCCCGGCACCTAGCTGTGGTACTGTCCATGTTCACAGCCTCACCCTCCAACAACTCAGACAACATGCTGAGGCTTATTGGCTGGATTGGATGTCACAGGTTTCAGTCTGGTTTTCAGCGTTTATCCTCAGTCTTTGTCAAAAATATGTAATGATTGTGTGAAGTTTACACTAAAACTATAAGAAAAATGTATGTCTCCCAGTAATTAAGGTCAACTAATAGTTTCAGCGGACGGGTGTTTATTACAACTTGGGTTTTATTTTCATAGTTTTGGTTTTTCCCTAAAGTCTGAGTTAAGGTTTCCTTAAAATGTTCACTTAAGTATTTAAGGTGTTCTCCATATTACTCATATACTTAAGGAATCACTTAAAGTCCGTTAAAACTGTTGCACAAAAGACCAGAAGCCACCAAAGTAAAGAAAAAAACTAAAAGGTACCTCTGACTCTGTCTTAACTGAAACATGACTGAGTTTATGCCTTAACCTTCTTCCATAACTAAGGAAACATTTCAAGAGCTTATGTGCAACATCCCTTAAGTAAATCCCTCAGCTGAGGGGAAATTAAACCTTAAGTGCCATACTTAAGGTGCTTTGTGCAACCGACCCCTGGTTCCTCCAGAGACGGGGGAACTGGCAGACACACACCGGATGTGGACCCACAAAGCGGCCTCAGAGGAGGGTCAGATTCAGGGTTTTAATCAGTCTAAAATCGGTACACAGGTGATCAGTCAATCTGGCAGAAGTGTCAAAATCACATAAACACGAAGTACTACACGAAGTACTCACACGGGGGTAAAGACGATCTGGCAACTAATGAGGGGAAGACAAGGACTAAAATACTCTAATGCAGGGGAGACAATGGGACACAGGTGAAACACATTAGGGCGGGGCAGGTAATCACACAGAAGGGAAACTTAACAGGATGTGGGATCTGAAACGATACAAGATAATGGTTAGCAAAATAGAACAGGAAACACAGGGAAACATTAAAGACAAGGAACCATGAACTCAAGTCACTTGACGGGCCATGACAGGGACTGAGGTCCTCACATGGTGCCGTTCCCTGGGGAAGTTTCGTTCGCACAGTTCCAGAAAACGAGATGATAGTTTACATGTCATCTACTTTGAATAACACAGACTCCAGCTCTGTCTGTGGAGCGATTCATCATGAGGAGCGAGTTGTGTAATCTAAATAAAGCTCCATGTCCTCCTCTGCCCCTGCAGACCTTACATAATACATTGGTCCTGTTACTGTTACCCTTGGTATAATAAAGTGAGGTCAGAGCTTTTATAAATTGACATGATCACAGAAGTGGTGAGATACTTCCTCTGGACATAAAAGGTGAAAAAGAATAATTTCCTCTTTATCTTTTCAGGTGTCTTATCTGACTTGCAGCTGTAGTAGTTTTCAATGTGCATCTGTCACATTAAAGAGAGTCAGTGATAAAAAACACATGTGATAGCAGGTTCTGCTGAGCCTGACGGAGACCTGGGATGTGGTCTTGTATCACCTCCTCAGGACACTTGGAGGTTATCAGGCCACAGCAGCTGGATCAGCTGTAAATCACAGTAATCGCAGCAGCAGCCTGAGCCACTTCAGTAAAAACACGTGAAATATGAGCAGGGCTGAGGTGGAGTCCAGATCTGTGTGTGTGTGTGTGTGTGTGTGTGTGTGTATGGTCAGAGGGATCCATGTCAGCACATTACATAAGAGTTGGCAGCAACAAGGAACAGTTCAACATTTTGGGAAATATACAAAGACGATAGATACCAATCTAAAACAACCTAAACACCTCTGAAGCTCTCAGACACTCACATATTTATCTTGTTTAATTCGTACACAAACAAATCTTTTAGGAGGAGTTAGAGTCTGTAACTGAGGCATTCTTGAACTATCATAATTTTTGTGTCCCTAGAATATAAAAAAAAAAAATAATAATAATAATTTTTTATTTGTGACTTACTTTTCATCAAAAGGATCATATGGAATATAATCAGTCAGTCATTAATTTTAGTTTAGAACATGTGGATTCTTATGTATGTTTCTAGCTGAGCTGCATTTGTCACTAGATCAGACTCTGGACATTTAACCCTGCTTCATTTTGAATTTAATATTGATGTAATATTAACACAAATGACACATAAATACCAGTTGTAATTCAGTTTATTATGAGTTGATTTTTTAAAAAGAGAACACCAGTCCCTTGGAATCACTGTCATTTCCACCAAACTGTAGAAAAATGCTAATTCAAGGAGTTATGGGTCTGTATAGTTGGTGACCATGTCGCAGGGAACCACAGTGAGAACATCTTCACTCAAGAGTATATTTACTGGGTGTCATTTCCAAACACCTCATAGATGTAAATATATTTGGAAAAATTGTGTTTTATATATACTATATATATTTTGTGTATATTTAAAGCTAACCCTAAAACTGATTTAGTGAGATGGAAATGCTATTTGCCGATGACAACAGTTCATCAATCTGACCACCTCCTCCATGCTGCCTCCATCCTCCCTCACCCGGCAGCCTCCCTCTGGGATACACTGCTCCTGGTCAGGAAATAACAAACATTATACCTGTTTAAAATCAGCCTGTTTTTATTTCATCCTGCTGGCATCTGTGACTGTTGAGGTTTACAGTGAAACAGGGTGGAGGACCCTGATGCAGACGGACTGGTGAGCTGATAGGTGAGGGGGAAGTTACTCATTAATTAACAAAGAGTGTCCAAAAATTTACAGGAAGACAGAAGACTGAGATCCAAAAACAACCAAAGACCAGGAGAGGAACACAGGAGAACACAGGAACTCTCAACACGGAGTACAAAGCAAATCTGAAGAACTGAAAAACTAAACAGTCTTTATCTGGTAGCAGTCTACGGCAAAGTCCAAAAACACAAGCAAACGGGGTTCCAAGCAAAACGCTAAGACATAAACTAAACATCAAAACAAAGCAAAAGACCTTGATGAACACAAAGACCTAAATACAAAAGGGAGACAGGAGCAACAGGAAACAGGTCGAAATAACTGGGGCGGGGCAGGTAATCACATGGGCGGGAAAAAACATAAAGGCAGTAAATAAAACAAACAAACAGACAACAGGTAAGAGATGAGAAAATAAAACAGGTCGCACAGAGTCCAGATGAAAGTCACTAAAGATCATGGCGTGAACATGATAGATGGTAGAAACATATGGAGGAGATGGTCTCGTTATGTGGCACCTTGCTACATCAATTTATACAGGAACTCTGGATTCACAGAAACTCAAGTTCAAAGTGATACAAAGTGTCGTATGCAAAGACAAACACATGGTATGGTAGAAATCTTTACTAATTAATGAGCTTATTAGCTTCA
>NW_019174323.1:1167072-1189910 GCF_002260705.1 Seriola dumerili
TCCTCTATCCTCCAACCTGTAAATCACTGTTCAGTGAATGAACTCAGTGTTTACTCTGAATACAGCTCAGGTCAAGCTGCTGGTAAATCATTCTTCAGTTTTGCTGGCGAGGTCACATGAAGGTCTGCGATGGTTGAGTAACTGTAAACGAAGGGACGTGAATGCACAGTGTGTTTCTCTCAGGTGAGAGAGGGTGCAACTGACCAATCAGTGCCCTGGATATTAACACCTCAGTCATTAAACACCTCCGGCCCATGTTCAGTTAGCTCTGTGGAGCAGCAGCAGCAGGAAGTGAAGCTGTTAACGAACAGACTCAATTTACTCCTGGAAAGTTGTTTTTTAACTTGAACGTTCGTGCTAAGATGAGAGAGAAAAGCAGAAACAACTGAGGACTGTGAAGGTGCACCTTTGCTCCTGATGGAACTCGCTGAGGGGTGAGAGTGAGGCATGCAGGGTTTGGAGGAGTGAGGGTGGGGCTTCTCACTTGGAGGAAGTGGGTGTGTTATTTAGGAGAGACAAGAGGTGCTTTCAGTCGGACTGTGAAGTGCCAGAGCAGAGCTGTAGTCTCAGGATTGGCTGCCCAACTATGAGCTGTGTTTATCAGTCAGTAAACAAAAGGAAACTGCAGGGGCTTTTAAAGTGTTGAAAGTCGTGCTTTTCTTTGAGTATCTCCATTTTAAAGCTGCACCAATCATTAGATTTAATAATAATAATGCATCAAATGACTGCGTGTGTTGAGGGGGTTGCTCATAGTGACAAACACACTGAGAATTATCACCTGACTCGTGCAGTTCGTTTTTCAACCCCAACTTGATTGTTTTGGGTTCAGTCTCACTGTTCTGCTCTAACGTTGAGAATGCTGCTTAATGCTAAAGCACCAAAAAATAATCCACAAAATATATACATGTTCTTCATAATGAATAGGTTTTTTTTTTCACATTTTACCTTTAATTTGTTTATTGAAGCTAATTTGGTTGATGGACTTATAATGGGATATTTTTAAAGTGTAATCCTGGTAGTTTTTACTTAAGCTAAAAGATATTGGAGTTGTTTGAATGATCTAACTTTGAGATGCAAAGTCTGAAAGTGTGTTTTCAGTGTACACAAACCTCTGTGACTACATTACATCTTTCTGTGTTGTGGGATATCAAAAAGCTCCACTGCAGCTTCTTCCCCTGTTGTGCTGTTCATGTAGTTCACTGCAGTTTATTTCCCAGCTCGATCGAACGCTCTGTTTGTGTTTGTGTGTGTGACGAACTGATTGGACAAACCGGCTCGGCGTCTCAGACACTTGCGCTATTCAGCAGATACAGGCCCCGGCACCTAGCTGTGGTACTGTCCATGTTCACAGCCTCACCCTCCAACAAACTCAGACAACATGCTGAGGCTTATTGGCTGGATTGAGTGTCACAGGTTTTCAGTCTGGTTTTCAGCGTTTATCCTCAGTCTTTGTCAAAAATATGTAATGATTGTGTGAAGTTTACACTAAAACTATAAGAAAAATGTATGTCTCCAGTAATTAAGGTCAACTAATAGTTTCAGCGGACGGGTGTTTATTAACAACTTGGGTTTTATTTTTCATAGTTTTGGTTTTTCCCTAAAGCTGAGTTTAAGGTTTCCTTAAAATGTTCACTTAAGTATGTTTAAGTGTTTCTCCATATTACTCATATACTTAAGGAATCACTTAAAGTCCGTTAAAACTGTTGCACAACAAAAGACCAGAAGCCACCAAAGTAAAGAAAAAAACTAAAAGGTACCTCTTGACTCTGTCTTAACTGAAACATGACTGAGTTTATGCCTTAACCTCTTCCATAACTAAGGAAACATTTCAAGAGATTATGTTGCAACATCCCTTAAGTAAATCCCTCAGCTGAGGGGGAAATTAAACCTTAAGTAGCCATACTTAAAGGTTCTTTGTGCAACCGACCCCTGGTTCCTCCAGAGACGGGGGAACTGGCAGACACACACCGGATGTGGACCCACAAAGCGGCCTCAGAGGAGGGTCAGATTCAGGGTTTTAATCAGTCTAAAATCGGTACACAGGTGATCAGTCAATCTCGCAGAAGTGTCAAAATCACTAAACACGAATACTACACGAAGTACTCACACGGGGGTAAAGACGATCTGGCAAACTAATGAGGGGAAGACAAGGACTAAAATACTCTAATGCAGGGGAGACAATGGGACAACAGGTGAAACACAATTAGGGCGGGGCAGGTAATCACACAGAAGGGGAAACTTAACAGGATGTGGGATCTGAAACGATACAAGATAATGGTTAGCAAAATAGAACAGGAAACACAGGGAAACATTAAAGACAAGGAAACCATGAACTCAAGTCACTTGACGGGCCAGACAGGGACTGAGGTCCTCACATGGTGCCGTTCCCTGGGGAAGTTGTCTTCCACAGAATTCCAAGAAAACGAAGTGATAGTTTACATGTCATCTACTTTGAATAACACAGACTCCAGCTCTGTCTTGTGGAGCGATTCATCTGAATGAGGAGCGAGTTGTGTAATCTAAATAAAGCTCCATGTCCTCCTCTGCCCCTGCAACCCTTACATAATACATTGTCCTGTTACTGTACCCTTTGATAATAAAGTGAGGTCCAGAGCTTTTATAAATTGACATGATCACAGAAGTGAGTGAAGATACTGTCCTCTGGACATAAAAGGTGAAAAAGAATAATTTCCTCTTCTTCTTTTCAGGTGTCTTATCTGACTTGCAGCTGTAGTAGTTTTCAATGTGCATCTGTCACATTAAAGAGAGTCAGTGATAAAAAACACATGTGATAGCAGGTTCTGCTGAGCCTGACGGAGACCTGGGATGTGGTCTTGTATCACCTCCTCAGCGACACTTGGAGGTTATCAGGCCACAGCAGCTGGATCAGCTGTAAATCACAGTAATCGCAGCAGCAGCCTGAGCCACTTCAGTAAAACACTGAAATATGAGCAGGGCTGAGGTGGAGTCCAGATCTGCTGTGTTGTTGTGTGTGTGTGTGTGTGTGTGTGTGTGTGTGTGTGTATGGATCAGAGGGATCCATTTCAGCACATTACATAAGAGTTGTGCAGCAACAAGGAACAGTTCAACATTTTGGGAAATATACAAAGACAATAGATACCAATCTAAAACAACCTTAAAACACCTCTGAAGCTCTCAGACACTCACATATTTATCTTGTTTAATTCGTACACAAACAAATCTTTTAGGAGGAGTTAGAGTCTGTAACTGAGCATTCTTGAACTATCATATTTTTGTGTTCTTAGAATATTTAAAAAAAAAAAAAAAAAAAAAAACATCTCAGTTTTTATTTGTGACTTACTTTTCATCAAAAAGGATCATATGAATATAATCGGTCAGTCATTAATTTTAGTTTAGAAGATGTGGATTCTTATGTATGTTTCTAGCTGAGCTTGCATTTGTCACTAGATCAGACTCTGGACATTTAACCCTGCTTCATTTTTGAATTTAATATTGATGTAATATTAACACAAATGACACATAAATACCAGTTGTAATTCAGTTTATTATGAGTTGATTTTTTAAAAAGAAACACCAGTCCCTTGGAATCACTGTCATTTCCACCAAACTGTAGAAAAATGCTAATTCAAGGAGTTATGGGTCTGTATAGTTGGTGACCATGTCGCAGGAACCACAGTGAGAACAATCTTCACTCAAGAGTATATTTACTGGGTGTCATTTCCAAACACCTCATAGATGTAAATATATTTGGAAAAATTGTGTTTTATATATACTTATATATATTTTGGTGTATATTTAAAGCTAACCCTAAAACTGATTTAGTGAGATGGAAATGCTATTTGCCGATGACAACAGTTCATCAATCTGACCAGCTCCTCCATGCTGCCTCCATCCTCCTCACACCGGCAGCCTCCCTCTGGGATACACTGCTCCTGGTCAGGAAATAACAAACATTATACCTGTTTAAAATCAGCCTGTTTTTATTTCATCCTGCTGGCATCTGTGACTGTTGAGGTTTACAGTGAAACAGGGTGGAGGACCCTGATGCAGACAGACTGGTGGGCTGATAGGTGAGGGGGAAATTACTCATTAATTAACAAAGGAGTGTCCAAAAATTTACAGGAAGACAGAAGACTGAGATCCAAAAACAACCAAAGACCAGGAGAGGAACACAGGAGAACACAGGAACTCTTCAACACGGAGTACAAAGCAAATCTGAAGAACTGAAAAACTAAACAGTCTTTATCTGGTAGCAGTCTACGGCAAAGTCCAAAAACACAAGCAAACGGGGGTTTCCAAGCAAAACGCTAAGACATAAACTAAACATCAAAACAAAGCAAAAGACCTTTGATGAACACAAAGACCTAAATACAAAAGGGAGACAGGAGCAACAGGAAACAGGTCGAAATAACTGGGGCGGGCAGGTAATCACATGGCGGGAAAAAACATAAAGGCAGTAAATAAAACAAACAAACAGACAACAGGTAAGAGATGAGAAAAATAAAACAGTCGCACAGAGTCAGATGAAAGTCACTAAAGATCATGGCGTGAACATGATATAGATGGTAGAAACATATGGAGGAGATGGTCTCGTTATGTAGCAAAGACAAACACATGGTATGGTATAAATCTTTACTAATTAATGAGCTTATTAGCTTCGTTAGAAGTAAACAGATTTTTCTTGTGAGCATGAGAAACTCAAGAGCGAACTACAAACTTACCCCAGAGTTACCCCAGCTGTGTTCTTTTGTCAGGGAGAACATGTCAGTCGATCCAAGTGCCTCTCGTTATATAATGTAAAAAAAACCAGCTGCAGATTACACAGCAGATTGTACCTGTTATCTGCTCTTTATGTTTAACACAGCCAGTGTCTACCTTTGACAGGCTGTGGGTAAATGGGCCTGGACTGGAGGAGCTGGCAGCCCACACTCTAATAGCTGAGATGACACACACACGGTTGGACTGGGAAGGTTTGATGTTAAAAACCTGGATACACTTCATCATAACAAAATATACCAGTAAAGGAATAAAGTTTGTCCTGAGTGGAGACAGAGCTGTGCATTAATCCCCTCAGTGCTGGAGTACTGAGAGATCATTCAGTGGTTTAAATATAGCACTCTGCAGTGTTTTCCTCTCCAGCAGAGATATCGTAGATGATTTGGCTTCGTGGGGAACAGATAACTGAAGCAATGATCAATTATTTCCGTCTCCTCTGATGACCTTGATGAATCGAGTCATCTGTTGTCAGTCAGGCCGGATCGATCGACGTGTTTGGATTTAATTTGTGCGCCCTGCTGTTATTCCTCTCACGTAAAGCTGGACCTTCAGCTCGTAACCAGACAGCAGCAGATCCTGCGAGAGCTGAACCCCACACTCACACTGTGTGTGTGGAATAAATCATTTATTTAGCTGCTGAGAAAATATGCGAAGGCTGATGGATAAAATGTTATTTATATCAGTGCGGTTAACACAGGATAAAACACATGACAGAGTGTGTATCAATAGCCTCCAGAATCATTTTCTTTGATCCCCCCCCCCCCCCCGACTGCCTCCTCTGCCCTCATCACCTCATGTGAAGATAGAAAACACACGATTCATAACATCACAAGTGAATATTTATTTTGCTGTATATTAAAAACAAAGTGGCTGTGGTCTGGGTAATCAAATTATTTCAGTACATTAAAATAAAGGCTTTATAGACAGCTGAAGTCCCCCTTCCAACTATATGTTCTCTCAGTGTTTTCTATTTAAACTTTAAGAAGTACACTGCTCTACTGAACGGTGAAACCCGAGCATCTCGTCAAAGAAAAACCATCAGCTGTGTCCAAAATTGTTCTATACACACTGTGTTGGGAATTCATTTCATTTAAATAAAGCACTTCTTCACTGTGATGGAGACAACTTGTTTGGTTAAGAGAGTAAGAGAGTATAATCACAACGAGGCTATAAAGGCGGACTGGAGAGTAGATCGGTTTTCATGTTCAATGTCATTACGTTTAACGTCCCCAACAAGCTTTGTAGTCTCATTTAGACACTTGTTAGTAACCGGCCTTTTTTTAACACAAAAAAACTTTAGGAAATCCGGACTGGAGTATTTACTGACGTAATCTATGTTGTAGAATAAAATCTGAAAATGTTTTGGGCCTTATTTCAGCCATCCAAGCAAAAACCCACTCAAAAACCCCATCGACTTTGAGATGCGGGAACAGGAAGTGCTAAAATGCTAACTACTTTCCGGGTATTCCTGCAGCTAGTGACGAGTGAATGATTCAGACATAGCTCTTGATTATGCCGTTAGCACTGAACAACTACAACTCCCATGAGGATCTGACGGGGCTTCTGTGGCTTCAACCTACAGTCTCATGGGATATGTTGTTGAATGCTCACAAAATAAACTTTTTCTATCTTGTGCTCAGATGTTACTGCCCAGGAGAGTAGATACACACTTTTCTAAGAATATGAACAAAAATTCTAAAATCACATTAAGCATTTTAAGTTAGCGAAACAAGCTAATCCCAGGTGGGACTTCAGCTGTCTCCTCTCATAATTGTTTAATTGGCAGAAATTAGATTAAATAATTAAATAGCACACCACGGTGCTATAAATAGCATTAAATATACATATTCATACAGTGCTTCCATGCATTGACACATGAACAACATATTTACATTCATTCTTTACCAGTAGCTCAATTTAATGTGTTAACTTTTACGGTTATTAACAATATTCACAATCCAGGAACAAAAATATATATTGACTCCTATAATTAAACCTGACACAGTAAGTGAATGTGATCCTCCTGATGGTCTGTGTTTGCCCAACCTGTGTTCAAGAGTAAACTGCCACCTCAGTGACAGTTGTAATGGTTGTTTATGGTGCGTGTAGGACAGGCGGTGCACTTTTACATGTGTGTGTACCTGCTCACATTGAGCGGACGACACTCCCAACATGTAGTTTTTCAACTATTCTCTTCGGCCATGTTTTGTGCCGTCAGCACCGTGTGACTGGGTCCAGCAGAGAGCTCACAGTTCACCCCCAGTGAATGGCAACCATTGCAAAATGTCTTTGTTCTGCAGCAAAGCCGTGGCTTCATCCCCCTCGCTTTGACTTCCAAATGAAGCTCTACGCTGTCTGATACCCAGTGGCACATGGGGACGCAGTCAATAGAAGGTTGAGCTGTTTTTCCATCAGCAGTTATGACCCGACGTTCACCTCCACATGTCGGGGCCGAGGGTTCTTCTTAGAACCAGCTTAGGGAACCACAAACAACTTCAAACATACAGTCAGCAAGTGCAAATGAAAAGACATGAACTGAAACTATTTTGAGGGGGTGTTGAAAGCCGTAGTGTGTTCACCACTGGGACGTCCTATGCAGACCGTTCCCCTGCAGAAGAAGAGAGAGACGGTAAAGTCGTCAAACAAATGGCAACATAATGAGACTTTAAATAATTACTCCAAGTTTATAACATAAAGTACCCACTGGAGGCTTGAAAGCGGGCACTGAAAGGTTTGCAGCTTCCTCATTCATGGAGCACAGCAGCTGTAGTCATTTTACATTTTTATTATCCCATTTTTTGCCACCTGCTGAATTCTCAGTGTATAAATTTCCATTGCCAAGAATTTCCTCTGTGGAACAAAATTGTATAGTAGTGTCCACAGTATCCACTGTTCTTGGTTAAATGATTTGTCTTTGATAGATATGAAAATTATTACCTCGTGATGATTAATAAGTGTCTGAAATCTCAATTTAATGCTCACTATAAAATGAGCTGGAGGGAGCAGATGATGGGTGAATAAGAGAGGGATTTCAGAAAAGTTAAACTCTCCCCATTATCTCCACTTTTCCACACTATCCACACATATTCTAATATGGCTAGATTCTTTTTCTGTATGTTCCCAGCATGGTCAGCTGTTTTTAATCAGCCATAGTTAGTGAGTGTTGGCAGCAAACAGAAACGGTCTAGTTATATTTTGGGAAGAATAATTATATATGGATTTTAAAAACAAAATGCTCAGCCTACCTGAACGGTAGAGAAGACATCTACCTAAATATATCGCTATCTAGGTCAGCTGTTGTTGCACATAGCTACAATTGCTAATGTTGGTCACAAAAGGCAAATGTGAGCAGTTAATCATTCTACCAAAAACCAGAGGCTGTGTATTTAGCCATACTTACTGGCTAAAATTAGGGAGGAAATGTACATGTTCCAGCAGAAGAAGACGTAGGCTAAGAGCTAAGAGCTAATAGCCAACATTTAAAAAAAAAGCAAACAAAACCTATACATTACAATACAGGATAGTGGAAGAGTTGATTACGCTACATTAGTAGTCGTAGTAGAAATTTGCAGTGGTTGTTTTGATACTTTATTTTATGGAAATCCATTGGAAACCATTGTAACTGCTGTGAATCCAGATGAACTAAAGCTGCGGTCGTCCATGAAGGAGCAAACCCTTCAGAGCAACCTTAAAAGCTTCAGGGACAAGTGCTTAATGTTCAAAGATAAAGCTTTAGAAGATAATTCATGTTTAGTGCAGAGAAATGTGGAAAAAGACTTCTACAACACCAGAATCAAAGGCTCCCCTTCCCACCATCATTTCTTGCATTATAATAAGAGTAAAGATGGAAGAGAGCACAGTCAGTCCTGTTAGCAGACTGAACAGACAAAGTAAGAGACACAAGGTCTTGAGAGAGTGAGCTCTGCAAGGTAAGAAAAAAACATTCCAGACAAAGAAGTGATTCATTGTCAACCTGCAGAAGAAGTTGCTATGGATACAGCAGGAGCAGAGCGGTCGACATGCACAGGGGAATAGAGAAGCATCTGGAGGTAAGCGAGTGATCAGGAAAAATGAGCACAAGTGTGGGGTGAAGAAGAAGAAGAAGAAGAAGAAGAAGAAGAAGAAGAAGAAGAAAAAGAAGAAGAAGAAGAAGAAGAAGAGGCGTTTGGGGAGGGGGGGGTTCGGGGTACGACCTACGCTATTTCCGTTTGTCTGTGTGAATGCAGTGTTCCCAGTCTCAGTGTGTGTGGACGGGGTGGTGCTCCCGCTGTTGGCTGCAGAGTTGGTGGAAGCTCGCGGAATGACCATGTCATAGGACGGGTCCTTAGGGTGCTGCGTGAAGTCATAACATGGGCCGTGACAAAAACATCCAAGATAGAGGGAGGGAGGGGATCTGTACCTGAGAGCTCAGGTCGGCAGAGTCTGTGTCCCCCTTTAAATCACATCACTAAGCTGCGATGACTTCTTCATTGTTAAATAAATTTTTCAGCCTGTATTGACAGTGACAGTATAGACAGGCAGGGAAAGGCAGGGGAGGGAGGGAGGGGATGACATGCGGCAAGGGTCTGGGCTGGATTTGAACCTGGTACACACTTAACCAGGTTCATGATGACAGTGTCAGATTTACCGTACAACTTAAGAAAGCTTATACAAATACAGATACAGAAACGCGCTGCAACTAGTACAACAACAGAAGTGTTTCCAGGGGGGCACAAAAAAGTGATGAACCCGGCTGGGACAAATTATTATAACCTATACAGTGGGCATATTGTATCCCATAATACAATATGGAAAGTAGTGTAAACCGATGGTCACTAACCAAGCACTATATAGTCCCCTGGATAGTGAATAAGGAGAAGTGAATGAGTGTGTCAAACCTGGGTTCGTCACTTTTTTGTGTCCCCCTATGTTGTCATTTTTGTATTTGCATCACATGTGTTGTCAAATTGATGATGATGTTTTCTGAATGTGCTTGTGTTTTGTCTATTTGCATGCATTTTCTTAAGTTGCAGTGCTTTGAGCTCTCAGGGCCACCGTAGATTAATATGAAATCCAAAGGAAAGGCCTGGATCTGTAGTGGTCACCCATAAGTTTATTGCTGGTGTGACTACCAGGTGAGCTCAGCAAAAGAACAGTGTCCATGAAGAATGAACTTTTATGGGCATGTGTATCTGTGGAGGAGTGAGAGAAACCTGAAAACTACAAAATAAAAACTACAATTCACCTTTATATATATATACATATATATATATAAATATGAATTTGGTTAAGACTAGGGTTGTGGTTTGGATCTGAATTCAGAATCAAATCCACTTATCAAATCTTAATCCTTTCAAATCCCTTATTGACTCTCATCCAGTTTGGCTTTCAACATTTGCCAGGAACTGGCTGACACTCTGAAACAGTCTGAGGTTACTGCCAAATGGTGTTCAGCTCAATTTGCATACTACAGTACATGCATATGTGTGTGTGCAAATGTGCAGAAACACAGCTATTTACTTGCCTCTACCCTCATGCTATATTCAAATGTGTACCTGTGTAAACAAACCACATGGGCGGATACTCACATTTCCTAATGCTTTGGTGATGAGAGCGAGTTCAGTGGGCTGGTAGACTGAGCTGCGCAGCTGCCCGGTGTAGCCGCTGTATGGTGACACAGGTTTGGCCCCTGTAAAGGACAGAGAGGGACAACATGTGTCATTATGTTGTCACCCACTAAGCCTGCGATATCTGTGTGATATCTGTGTGATATCTTTAGGCCTTAGCAACCATCTCCTACATTGTTTTATAACATTTCAGATACAGACAGCACAGCGCTCTATCAGTTCTCTATCTTGTTGGTGCCTGATGATGCATCCTGTAGACGTGAGAGATGACTTTGTCACATGTCAAATATTTTCCTCCTTGATGAAACTGTTGCCACACCTTGGTTGCCATGGAGACAATGCAAACACAAGGTGTGATGTTTCTGGTGGGGCTCAGAGGCAGAGTGGGGAGTGGTGTGACAAAGATACTACATAGACAGTAGATACTCATTAACAGGGATGATTCAGACAGTCACACTCCCTCTGAATCCCAGGCTGAAACTCTGGGAAAGAAATGTTTGATCGAATTGTCACTTGTGGTGTTGACATCAATTATTGACTTTTTAGTCACAGCTCACAAAATAAGAAATTAATAAGACTAGGAGGGGAGTTAACTGGGGAGTTCCTGTGAAATGTTGCTGCTCTGAACATTTTCATATCACACAGCAGCTATGCATACAATAGCTGTGTCCCAGTTCAGGGGACACATCCTTTGGAGGCTGAATTTACAGCGGCGTCCCATTTTGAAGGCTTCTTCAAATGCGTCCCTCTTTACCTGGGCAACGAAGGCTCCAATGGGTGGATCATTTCTGGCCCAGTGTAGGACTTCTGTGCTCTGTTCAGTCTGGATTTTTTTACTGTAACATCAGATCCTGTTGAGCTCAGGACTCAAACAGCATCGTATCACATTCTGCGGGGTCATCACGTAGATGTAAAACAACCTTTTGAGGACATTTTGCAGACTATTTGTTCTGTTCTGATGTTTTTGTGGGCTTGAGACTTCCACTCATCACTTATCTGCACAAGGTCAATTCTGTATAATCTCTGATAAGTATATTATAATACAAAACAGCCCTTTGCAGAGACAAAGGACAGAATGTACAACTCAATGTTCCTAGACTTTACCTTGACAAACTACGGGTCAGAAAATATAATGCAAGATTTTAATTTCAATTCTAATGAATGTCCAGTTTAACTATGTGTGATGTGGTCATGGAGGTTACTGTGTGACTAATATGTCATATGCAAAGTGATTAAACTCATGCGGAAAAGTTTTTAAACTGACAGCTCTTGGGTCCTTGAACAAGTTTCTTTTTTGGAAAATTAATTTAAGCACACTGACAAATCTACTTTGCATTGGGTCAAGAATTTTGGGTCACCACTAGAACCGTTCGTAATGGTTGGGAATCCAAGGTAACTACAGTTGTCGTCGTCTGTGACGGAGCAACCTTACAAACCTTTCAGAACCACCTTCGATTCTCCAGGTAATAAGAGTTTGACGCTTGGAAGATTATTCCTTAAAAACTAAAACTGATATGTTTAACAATTCTTTTCCTCTTTAGAAAGTTTAATTTAACTGTAAAGATGAAAAGTGTAAAACGCAGAGAAGCCATACACTAAATACCTTGGTTGGGTTCATCCATGGAAAACGCCTTGTTTTCCATGAACATGCTCTGGGAGCTCTGTTCTTTCAGGATTGTTTCGTATCCGGCTCCTTGGTTTGGGTAGAGATCTCCTCCATAGCTTTGCTGGCTTTCATCATCACTGGACAAACAGCAGATTTCAGGGATGGTGTAGATGATGATAAACACCCAGGCATTTGCAACCAAGGCGATGGCCAAGGTGGGGTCATCCCATGTGGGCCCCCCATGCTTCTCATTCCCGTAGACGTACATGACAATCCATGCCACCCAGATTCCCAGAGAGGACAGGCTGGTGAGGAGGATACATGCGCCGTCCTTCTTCCACTGCTTGTGTTTGCCCGCCATTATGGCCAGACTCGCCACCACCACAGCAAGGATCAGGGTCATCACGTAGATCAGCGCCATGACAAAGTCCTGGTTGGCAATGTTGCAAGGTGTAGCTGTGGCTCTGTCACTTTCAGCTGTGACGTTCAATGACTGCAGCGGGTGGTGCACCACTGTGATGATCAGCCACTCAGTGTTGATAACCACCTCCACCAACCACAGCCCCACTGCACCCAGAAATAAAACCCAAGCCCGGGGGCCGCTGTTCCGCCTGGCGAGGATGTTCAGCCGCACACACTGCATCAGGAGACAGGCGAAGCAGCCACCGAAGAGCACCCCGAACAGGAAACGTCGTGATGCGCAGGTGGAGAAGTCCTTCCCCACAATGAAGGCGAAAGTCAAGGAGAAGAGACCGGCCGTGCAGACAAGGAAGAAGGCGTGGAGGGCCACCGAGCTCCTGCGGTTCTTGTCTTTCATGAAGGGCAAGCTGGCCAGCAGCGAGATGAACAGCACCAAGGAGAAGACGATGCCAGCAGCTGCGAAGGCCTCCAGCACGATGCCCCACACTGCACTGAGGTCGCACAGGTTGTAATAGAGGGAGTCCACATCGGGGCCGCAGCCTTCAGGGGTGACGTTGGCAGCCATTGTGACCAGGATAGGTTAGAGTTCCCAGCAGCACCTGTTCAGATGGATAAACAGAGAGAGTCTGAGAAAGGTCCGATGAAGACAGATCTTTAACAAGGACTCTAAATACGTCAGCAATCCAAGATTAGGATTCTGGAGTCTACACCCAATTGAGTAAATATTACACTTGGATGAGTGAGTGTGCTGTATGCACAGGAAACACTTAGGACTCTAAAGAAAATCTTTGTCACAATGTTTGTCTAGAAAATATGAAATAAGAAGTATTATTCAGAGGTGGGGAGGATCTAAATCCAAGAACTCAACAGCCATCAAAAATATCAGAGGAATGTCAAACTCTTGACTTTTTCCCAACACTAATGTTAACCATTAACAGGAGCTGTACATTGAGGTGAAAGTACATCAAACCTGAGGCGATGTAGGCAGAACTGGAGTTTTACATTTCCAATGCAAATCATGCACATATCAAATAGAGAAGTGTTTCATCAGTGGTTCTGGCGTTCTCTGTTGAACAACATAAAATCAGAGAGTCTGCTTTGTGAATAAACGCCTCCACGGTCCCAGTCTCGTCTTTCTGCTGTGTCTGGCTGTGTCTCTTTGTCCCCCGTCAGATCCAATTACACTGATCTGAAGACAGTCTCCGAGCCAGATCGATAAAAGTGTGGTGGTGGATGCTCAGTTTTTCCAACTCCTGTGACTCACTCACAAGGATCTTTTTGGAAGGAAGAAATCAGCCTTCTACCCCTCCATCTACCCAGGTTCAGCTGGTCTCTTAGTCTTGTGGTGACTGTTGGTCATAAGCTGAATGGTTGTCTGTCCTGCCGGTCCTTTCGTAAACCAATATAATACACGCTTACTAAGATCTTTTCATTCTAGGGTGTGGCCTCTGATAAGATGTGGTGACGCTGTATTAACACAGGTCCCACCCTTCAGGAGTCATTTTAACCTGTTACCATGGAGAGCTCAAGCACCAACTGTTTTATGGCATGATTGCAATTTCTGAATGTTCAAGGTAGAAACACAAGACAGATTGTCATTCCAGTATGAAGATAAGAATGTTTTTTTTTAGAAAATGAAGAGACAAGGCAAAAGTCTACTTTTCCAAATATCTCACATACTGTATGTGACCATGCAGCAGGTTGATTCTTGACCTTGGAAAGATCAGTCAAGGAGCTGAAAAAGTGTCATCACAACATCCATTTAGTGGCAGTTCGGGAGCTTTCGATCATATTGCATGACCTTCATCAGCAGATTTGTTTTCGCTTGTAAAATGACTTCAAGACATTGTCAAGACTTTTACTGTGCTCAAAGCGATTACATCTTCAGTTTCATGACAACTGGAAAAACTACATCTGCTGATGATGATCATGAAACGATAAGTTAATTAGTTGAGAGAAAAACAATCAGCAAGTAGTTTGATAACTGGAACACAAAATACTGTGAACTGAAATATCATGGGTCTTGAGGGGGCTCCTGCATTTTCACCAAATCATGAGACCCCATCTTCTCAAGGGGCTCTGAGATTTTACCCGCAAACTAACGAAGGTAAAATGAAGAGCAGATACAGAAGAAGCTTCAGAATGTCGCCTCAATAGCAGAACATTTCTTTATTTTCATTCATCAGTTAATCTAACCAAGTCTATAACCTCTTCATTCTCATTTAGGTTATTTAGCACTATTTCAGCAGGATGTGCAAAGCACACAGGTACAGGAGCTACACTATAAGTAGAAATCTGTAAGCTGCGACTTCAAGAACAGTCAGAGAAGAGACTGATGATGCATTTAACTTGGAACTTAATACCACATTTACCTCAATAAACTCAAATTATGTTACTTTGTTTATTTGTCGTAACTATGTAGTGTAGGTTTAACCAGCCGACATATTCTCACACCAACATGGAGTATTCTATGCATCTGACCCAGAGAATAATTGTCACACAAACTTCTACAAGGGTTCAGGAATATGTGACCACTGTAGCCTTCACATTTTCACCAGTCAAACGCCCACACAAAGTTATAAATATCCACAATATGAGCCTGTAAACAGCACACAGTGAAGTTATTGTGCACTCTAAATTGATTATAATATATTTAATTTAGATTAAAATATTAACACTGTGGACGAGATAATTGGGTTTAAGAATAAACATAAAGATGATTGTGATGCGTTCAGGTACCTGGATGTTCTCTGGAGACGTCTCTGTGCTTCCTGTTGATCTCTCGTGTTCAAACGCTTCTTCACCTGCTGCAAACGGCGGAGCTGAAGATAAATCATCGACAGTAAAGGAAAAAGTCACTAAAAAGTTTCTGCTCTCTGTCAACTCTCACAGAAAACCAGACGAGACTGATCCCAGCTCAGTTCATGTGAAATTAAATGAAGATAAAAAAAAAAGTTTATGAATCCTTCGTCAAGCGTTTCTTCACGATCCGACTGCTGTGATGGTCTCTCTCTCTCTCTCTCTCTCTCTCTCACTCACACACACACACACAAACACACACGCGCGCGCGGAACACCTGATAGTAGTGGTGTTCAGGAGACACCTGGTGGTGAAAGTCGTCATTTGGAAAATATTACATCTCATAAATCCGTTAAATCGTCTTTTCAGAAGGTTTGAATCATATTTCGTAATTTTTATATAATAAATTCATAAAATACTGACTATTTTAGAAATAAATCCTGATGTTTTCTGGATTAAAGAGAGGAAATCTTCTGTTTATTCTGTTGAATTCCACTTTACCATCGTTTTTTATTTTCTATTTCTATTCTATTCTGTTCTATTCTAACCCTTTGTTTTATTGTTGAAATGTGCTAATAAATACAAATATATTTTCCCTGTCTTGCCTTCAGATTAATTTCAGTGTTCAAAATGTTCAGAAACGGCAGGGGGGAAAAAATGTATTTGCCTCTATCTCCTGCCTGTTCTCCATCCGGCCACCTTCCCTCCAACTCCCAGTCACCTGACCATCTCCCCGCCTACTCACACACCTGTTTCCAATTTCCTCATCAGTCCTTCCAGTGGATTCAGATTCAGACCTGCGTGTTTCACCTGCTCCCAGCCAGGACGTCATGTTCTCCTGCGTGTTGTGCTTCGAACTGGTCGCGGCGTGGACTCCAATTCTTACCACCTTACCTGCCTGGTTACCTGTAAGCCCTGCTCATCCTTTCATTAATGTTACTTCATTGCAGCTGCCTGCCTTTGGTTCCTCCTGCCTGTTTCCCTATATGTGAGCAAATGCTGAATTATATTTTCCTTTTACTCTGCAGCTCTTTGGCTCCTGTTCTCAATCTGCCTTTTAAAGGTAAAAGTTAACGACATGTTAATTCCCTTGTTCCCATGTTAACTGTGTTTAACCGTTGTACCGACACTGTACTTGATTTTTATTTTCTCAGTTGCTGACAATATGATTAAAAGTTAGTCCTGAACAAATGACTGTTTTTGTTGTGGCTCCAGATCCCATAGCACCACCATGTGGCCGTTTATCAATCCTTTGGTTCAAGACACTTTTTTTTTTTTTAACCATAAGTTTTATCCAATTTTCTCCAAATTTTCTACACAACATATTTATATTTGTTTGAGCCATAAAAATGCCCGTAATTATTTCTTTTATAAGCTAAATGCTTTTGCAGAGGATCTCAGAGTTTACAATGATGCCGACTATGTTTGACCATTTTTGTAGAAATTTGTATGAGATGTAGCCAAACACACGTAGAATATTACCAGTTGATGGAATGGTGCAGCCATTAAGAATATTTCATTCACTTTAAACATTATAGCTTCAATGGAAAAGGCTGATATAGAATATAGTACAGTATATATTCTATATGGTATTGTCAGATCGTGTGAAATAAGGTGACTTTTTACTACCTTTTGCTACTTGAAGGGGAAAAACTGGATTTTAATTAGTTTCATGTCCATTATGAGTCTGACTCGTTAAAGTTTTGCACAATGTTTAAATGTACAAATCAAATATTTAAAGACAGAATTTAGGAATTCTTCAAAAAATCATTGCCACCAAGAGTTTCCTACAGTTTGCTTGATTTTCATTTTCGTTATTTTCTAAAATAACCTTAATTCTCTAGATCTCAGTGATGTTTGGTGAATCGATATTGAGCTCTTGAAATTGGGCTTTAAGTGAAGATTTTGGTGCTTATGATGTTCTGATCAATGATTAAAGGACCAGTCCCCTCGAGGAACCCCACCTCCCCTCTCCAGCAGACTCTCACTCACACTTGTTGCTCAAGAGCTGATTTTTCCTGCTTCATTTCCCTCAGCCTGGTTTCCATAGAGTGACAGCCTCTCTCTTCTCAGCTCCTCCATCTGTCTCTCAAAGTTTTTATTGTGGCTGAATTTCTCTCTTTTGGTTCCATCCATCTGGCTTCTTGTGGCCATTAATTATCTGTGTCCAGTTTCAGATCAGATCCATTTTTGTCTGTCGTCACTTCAGTGTCCAAATCTGACATCCACCAAGACCACCATTTCCTGAGCCCATCCCACATTATGTCATCTGTGGAGGTTTTTCTTTTTTCCGCATTGACCCATCCACCAAAACCCCAGAGAAACATTATAGAGGAGCAGTCTGTGGTGAATCATCCTTCATCCTGGTCGCTCTGCAAGGACAAATTCATTAGTCTCAGCTTCCTATTACAGTGCTTTTCTACATATTATATTTCAACATAAATTATACCAATGATAAATGCAGCAGTAGAGCTAGATAACTTTGATTTAAGAGCAGGAACTGGTTTCAATTTTATGCTCTAGGATGGAAATTAATTTAAAAACCTCTATCCTACACCTGAATATACATTTTTTTTTCCATCTATAACTGTTATAATACACAATATATTCATGTTGCACAATATAAATGACAACAGTAAAATCCTGTGTTAAACATTTATTTCCTCTCCATATAAAACTCTTCTCAGTGCTCACAGACGAGATCATTCTGCGCCACAGTTACTTATGCCAAGAGAAAATGGAGGAATAGTGTAAACAATGCATATGAAGCCACTTAAACAACAACAAGCCAACATGCAGGGGAACATGCCTTCCAACATTTATCGTGTTTAAATTCACTGAAACAATGAATTTACATCCAACGTAACAGCAAAGGATCCATGTCAGGTTGTTCCATGATAAATTCTGCAGACATTTGTACAATGTTTTTGTTTTCCAGTTTTTTCATTTTCTTTTCCTCAGTTATGTTTTTATTGTGTCAAAGGTTGTAAGCATAGGCTGTTATTCACAGATGCTCCAACATCTTTGAAATGAGCAAATTCACAATATTACACAACATTCAAAAATCACAACTTAAAAACATCCTTTCAAAGACACAATGCCCTAGTTCCTCTGAATAACAGACTTTTATTAATAGACAGATTAGAAAAAAAGAACTTTAAAAGTGTAATTAAAAATATATATTAGTTCCAGTGAAAGCTGTTCTCTGTGGATCATCCAGAGTAACCAGAACATTGTTTCTGGAAAGACTTGCAGCTACATTTCTCAAATGTAATTGTTTCACTAGTTTGAGGGACAAATAAATCCCCAAATATATACAAGGGTAGAAACTATAACTGGTCCTCATTGCCTGACCGACAAAATAGTTAATCCATAGTTCTCCTGGCTCACCATCACTTATATACGACTAATTTGTAAAAGCCAATACAATTTAAAGAATGCCACCTTGATTTTTATCAACATAATAGGAAATGTTTTAAATGTATCTGGCAAAATAAGTGCTCATGTTAAAGCTTTTATTGTCATGTTCAGTCAACTCAAAGCTCCTGGTTAAGGTTAGGGAAAGATCCTAGTCTCGCTTAAATATTGAAAATGAGCTGTGTCGAGATAGGGTGTAGTTCACTTTCAATATATTTAACCAAAACCACTATCTTTGCCTAACCTATGTGGGATATAGGACCTAGACCCTGGTGTCAAAGTTCTGTACTAAAGTCCATTTAAGAGTACACATATATATGAAATTTAGGGATTGAAACTTAATTGTTCACCTTGGAAACGGTGGTTGTCAGAGACCATAAAGTCCATTTGTAGCTGTCTGGGAGTTTTCGATCATATTTCACAGCCCACCTCAGCAAATGTTGTCCGCTTCAAAATCATAAACTTAAATTTCCATTTCTCATAAATGTCATGTTTAGGGTTGGCAGCTGATTTGGGCACCAGCTGGTAGGACAGGGGCCCAGATGTGTGTGTGTGTGTGTGTGTGTGTGTGTGTGTGTGTGTGTGTATGTGTGTGTGTGTGTGTGAGAGAAAGATTGTATTCATGGCTAAAAGACACCAACACTGACTTGAGACTGAACATAAACTGTCTCCAGTGTCGAGCTCAGACCTTTTGTACCCTCATCCCTAAGACATGAGGGCAGAAGAATGTCACACAGTTTCATCACTGCTACTGACCGGAAACTGTCTGAACAGACGACTTTTGCTCTCATGTTTATTTGAAGCATTATTTACATGACATATCAGGAAATGTGCGTCATTTTAAACTGATGCTATCGTGTTCTGGAGAGGACAGTTTCCAGAATACGTTTGAAGTACTTCCTTTAACTGTCCATAAAGTATGAGCTTCCTGTATTTAGGCAAGTGCATCTGATAGGACGCACTTGTCACTCTCTGTGGTGCTTTGTCTTTTCAATTGATTTCTTGTGACACCTGCCGAGCAGCAGGCAGGCCTGAATAGGAGCAGGGTAACAGGACATAAGCAGGTGTTTGAACAGGAACAAAGGACAGATGGCAGGCAGACAGGGGACGTGTGGTGAGCAGGGTTTACCTCTTTAATGTCTTCACCCCTCTCCTCTCTAACAGCTCTGTAGATGTGTGAAAGCTCCAGCAGGGCTCCATTAAACTTTAATCAAAGCCTGCTCTGGCTTCCTAACATCATATTAAAGCCTTAACTGTTTGTTCTGTCATCTCTGCAAACTCCACTGTCCACAGCAGTGTAAGGTCGTCGCCACTACACGCTCTCTCACACCCCCCTCTGTTAGTGTCAGGCAGCAGGAGGCGTCTTCAAAGAAACGCTTCATATCTACATCTGCGTGCGGACTCTCAGAACTCAGTGTGGGACGACCGCGGGGCGACGTGAGGAGACTGACACGGGGGACATGCAGGGGAACCGACACTGTGCTTCTTACTGTTACAGTAAACACAATGAGGACTGTGGAGGGACGAGAGCAGGCAGGTGGCTTGCATTGGAAACTTTAACCCTGAATGGGTGGCCAGAAAAGTAAATGGAAGAACGACCTAAACTTTAGGAAGGAGATGTATATACACTGTACTTGAGTCTCCATTGCTGAGTGACGCATTAAAAATGTTTGCGATGATACTGGAAGATATCGGGGACTGAGTTAGGTTAAAAAGCTTATAAGTTCTTTGTGATGATTTTTTTCATTGTAAATATTAAAGCTGCGTTAGTCTCAACATTTTTTTTTTCTTCTTTTGGACAATCAGGGTAATAGATCTACAAATCAATCTAATGGGACAAACAGCTTTGACCTGTTAGCAAATAGCTGCATGTAGCAGGAACAGAGCTACGTGAACATGTGTGTTTGTGTCCACCTCGTGAATCTAAATCCAATATTCAGACTCTTTTTAGCTCATGTTTGGGCTCTTTGCTCTTTACCTGCTTAATGCTATATTTTCTTCATAAGCTAGTTGCTAACTTTGCCTTCTGGTGGTGGCAGATGCAATCATTTTGACAAATCATTTTGCAAAACTGCTAGCTAAAAGAGGCTAACAGCTCCATTTAGCTGCAGAGTTGGGTTATAATTAGCAGTGGCCATGTCACAGTGAGGGTCCCCTTTTAAATTTAGCATTACATCTATTGTTCATGGAAAAAAAAAAAAATATATATATATATATTAATTAGCCTAGCCTAAACATTACATTTTTTAGAGGGATAAAGCTCCTGGTTAAGGTTAGGGAAAGATCCTAGTCTCGCTTAAATATTGAAAATGAGCTGTGAGATAGGGTGTGTAGTTCACTTTCAATATATTTAACCAAAACCACTATCTTGGCCTAACCTATGTGGGATATAGGACCTAGACCCTGGTGTCAAAGTTCTGTACTAAAGTCCATTTAAGAGTACACATATATATGAAATTTAGGGATTGAAACTTAATTGTTCACCTTGGAAACGGTGGTTGTGCAGGACCATAAAGTCCATTTGTAGCTGTCTGGGAGTTTTCGATCATATTCACAGCCCACCTCAGCAAATGTTGTCCGCTTCAAAATCATAAACTTAAATTTCCATTTCTCATAAATGTCATGTTTAGGGTTGGCAGCTGATTTGGGCACCAGCTGGTAGGACAGGGGCCCAGATGTGTGTGTTGTGTGTGTGTGTGTGTGTGTGTGTGTGTGTGTGTGTATGTGTGTGTGTGTGTGTGTGAGAGAAAGATTGTATTCATGGCTAAAAGACACCAACACTGACTTGAGACTGAACATAAACTGTCTCCAGTGTCGAGCTCAGACCTTTTGTACCCTCATCCCTAAGACATGAGGGCAGAAGAATGTCACACAGTTTCATCACTGCTACTGACCGGAAACTGTCTGAACAGACACGATTTTGCTCTCATGTTTATTTGAAGCATTATTTACATGACATATCAGGAAATGTGCGTCATTTTAAACTGATGCTATCGTGTTCTGGAGAGGACAGTTTCCAGAATACGTTTGAAGTACTTCCTTTAACTGTCCATAAAGTATGAGCTTCCTGTATTTAGGCAAGTGCATCTGATAGGACGCACTTGTCACTCTCTGTGGTGCTTTGTCTTTTCAATTGATTTCTTGTGACACCTGCCGAGCAGCAGGCAGGCCTGAATAGGAGCAGGGTAACAGGACATAAGCAGGTGTTTGAACAGGAACAAAGGACAGATGGCAGGCAGACAGGGGACGTGTGGTGAGCAGAGTTTACCTCTTTAATGTCTTCACCCCTCTCCTCTCTAACAGCTCTGTAGATGTGTGAAAGCTCCAGCAGGGCTCCATTAAACTTTAATCAAAGCCTGCTCTGGCTTCCTAACATCATATTAAAGCCTTAACTGTTTGTTCTGTCATCTCTGCAAACTCCACTGTCCACAGCGAGTGTAAGGTCGTCGCCACTACACGCTCTCTCACACCCCCCTCTGTTAGTGTCAGGCAGCAGGAGGCGTCTTCAAAGAAACGCTTCATATCTACATCTGCGTGCGGACTCTCAGAACTCAGTGTGTGGGACGACCGCGGGGCGACGTGAGGAGACTGACACGGGGGACATGCAGGGGAACCGACACTGTGCTTTCTTACTGTTACAGTAAACACAATGAGGACTGTGGAGGGACGAGAGCAGGCAGGTGGCTTGCATTGGAAACTTTAAACCCTGAATGGGTGGCCAGAAAAGTAAATGGAAGAACGACCTAAACTTTAGGAAGGAGAATGTATATACACTGTACTTGAGTCTCCATTGCTGAGTGACGCATTAAAAATGTTTGCGATGATACTGGAAGATATCGGGGACTGAGTTAGGTTAAAAAGCTTATAAGTTCTTTGTGATGATTTTTTTTCATTGTAAATATTAAAGCTGCGTTAGTCTCAACATTTTTTTTTTTCTTCTTTTGGACAATCAGGGTAATAGATCTACAAATCAATCTAATGGGACAAACAGCTTTGACCTGTTAGCAAATAGCTGCATGTAGCAGGAACAGAGCTACGTGAACATGTGTGTTTGTGTCCACCTCGTGAATCTAAATCCAATATTCAGACTCTTTTTAGCTCATGTTTGGGCTCTTTGCTCTTTACCTGCTTAATGCTATATTTTCTTCATAAGCTAGTTGCTAACTTTGCCTTCTGGTGGTGGCAGATGCAATCATTTTGACAAATCATTTTGCAAAACTGCTAGGCTAAAA